>NC_031974.2:3892292-4114792 GCF_001858045.2 Oreochromis niloticus
AGAAAAGTACCGAAAGTACATAAATGTCAACAGCATCGTCTGAATCTGATTTAAAGCATCAACATGCTACAATGACTGAAATTCCTCGGTTTTAACCGTTATATGATTGGATATTATGTTTCATCACAACTGTGTCTGACCTCAAAGTCTCCAGTCGACAGTGTGGACTCTCCAGAAAACCACACAGCTGCTGCATTCCAGAATCCTGCAGCTTCTTATTGCCACTTAGGTCAAGTTCTCTTAGATGAGAGGGTCTGGACTTTAGAGTTGAGGCCAGATAATCACAGCTAATTTCTGACAAACTGCAGTTCCCCAGTCTGGATAAAGAATAAAATAGGTAAGTTTATCAGACAAAGTTCTGGGATCCGTTCAGGGCTGAAGACGATACAAATTGTAAAAATTTAGGAAACAGAAACTCCAAACAATTAAAACCAAAAGGATGCAGGTTGAAACAGTCAAACCAAAAAAGTCTGCAGCTCCACCACTGGTTACATCTTTAGAAACTGGTTGTTTATAAATCTCCAGGTTTCCAACCTAAAGGTTGAATTTAGCAACTGTTACATAGTGTTAGCCGCTGTTAGCTTGTGTTAGCCACTGTTAGCTTGTGTTACTGAAGCTTGCTTTGAAGTGGAACTAACATTTTGGACTAGGGAATTAGCAAATAGACTCTCATATGATGTGAGAATGCAATCAAACTGTTTATTGGTGGGAAAGTGTGGTTTTTTTAGAACACTGAGGTCAAACATTGTCTGGCACAACAAGTGATGGGAATAACGGCGTTACTTTTTTCAGTAACGGGTAATCTAACTAATTACTATTCCTATCGTTACAATGCCGTTACCGTTACTAACAAGAAAATGCAGCGCGGTCGCGTTACTATTTTTCAACAAACAGACGGTTGAAGCTGTGTTCAGCTCACAGCATCTTATATCAGTTGCACGGAAGTAGCTGTAAGTAATCTGGACGCTACAGCTTTAAGCAGCTGCGCGCGCTCCTGCTGACGGCAATCACTTTCTGGCATACGATCACTTTTTGGCACAACACCTGGAGCTCAGGGGGCAAAACAATCGCATGAGTGCTGCTGTTTGACTGAGGAAGAATAAAGTAGTCGTGGTAAGCTAATCACATGACCACTTCAAGACTACAAAGCAACAAGGTGATATATACCAGTTTTTAGATTGTGCTGATGGGCCACGCAAAACCAGAGTCATGATAAACAATATATACACGTGTTTTTTCCTCAATAGTTTCGTCACATTTACTGTCTAAGGACAGCGCTAGCAAGCACTCTCTGCTTATGAGCAACCCCCCCCCCCAAAAACAGCTCTTTCCTGTTGGTGGAAAAATGCACCATGTCAACCAATCAAAAAATATGGCAAAATATGGCAACATGACATTTGGATGTTTAGGAAGAGGGGGAAGTTTTAGGAGTGACGGCGAGAGAGAAAGAAAGAAAGACAGCAGAAAAAGAGAGAGACCGAGTTTTGAGATGTGAGACATTTGTGACGTTTAGCGTGTTTGGAGTGTGTAGTTAATGTGTTGTCTTGTGTAGTTAGTGTGTAGTGTCGTGCATAGTTTTGTGTTGTGTGTCAGAACAATGAGGCGACTGCTGAATGAAAACAGGAGTGATACACCTGCTGCTGTCAGACCTGCAGGTATCAGGCTGTGCTGTTCTCCTTTATAGTGGACAGAAATGATTTTTTTGGAGTGGCACAAATAATTTGTGGCATCTTATTGAAGAACAGCTGATTGTTCTGTAAATAGTTTGAAATGGTTATAAAAAGGGGGTAAAAGGTAAATGGCTGCAAATAACATTGTTGTTTGTAAAACTTGTGCATATGATTTTAAAATTGACAATTAATATTTGCATTTAAAGTTATGAAATATGATTCAATAAACATGTTTGTGGTTGTTACAGTAAAAAATATAACTTTTTCTACTCGGATTTTTTTTTAAAAATTTTAGATCAATTGTGTTAATACAGTATGTCAAAATGAAAACATAACTGTAAATTCAGACACGCGAGGTTGTGCTGAAAAGGATGATACCAAACAAGGCAAAGTAAATAATTTTTCAAGCTGAAATGTAGAGGTCAAATCAAAAGTAGTTAAAAATGGCCAATTATAACCTGGACCCTGTAACATGTTGACCTATGTTTGCATCAGCCACTAGATGGCACTGTGTTGCTGCAATGTGTGTAATTTACTGGCGAGTAAGAAGCTCAAAAAAAATGGAAAAAGAAAATAAAGTGGAATCGGAGCAGAGATCGGTGTGTGTGTGCGTTTAATAAGAAGCTCGGTATACAGACAAAGATAATACATGGTGTCAGAGTAGCGGTTTTCTACGCAATCCCTCGCCGTCGGACAGCGCAGACATGGAGGCTTACGGCGTTCCCACACCGCACATGGATTGGGACTCTAGCAACCTGCCCAAGGCATGGCGGCGTTTCAAGCAGCACGCCGAGCTAATGTTCGCTGGTCCTCTTCGGGGGAAGGAGGAGGCAGACAAATGCAGCTACCTTCTTCTATGGGTCGGTGAGAAAGGACGGGACGTCTACAACACGTGGACGCTCACCGCAGACAACTCCCGAAAGCTTCAGACGTACTACGATAAGTACACTGATTACATCACACCGAAAGCTAACCCAATCTACGCCAGATATAAGTTCCAAAAGATGCAAGGTGAAAATGAGGCGTTTGAACAGTTTATTACAGAACTGAAACTGCTTGCTAAAGACTGTGGGTATCCAAATACAGATGAAATGGTCAGGGATCGCATCGTATTTGCCACTAACTCGCCACACGTCTGAGAAAAGCTACTCAGCCAAGGCGCAGAGCTCACGCTAGAGAAAGCTATAGATATAGCACGATCACACGAGCTAGCAAAGCAACAGCTAAAATCTATGGGCCACTCCAGGGGCCAAGAAACTGTGCACGCCATCGGCAGGAAACCGCACAGACAAGAAAATCAAACAAGAAGCGTGAAACCAAAAGAACACGCTAATGTAACACTAAAAACATGCAGCTATTGTGCCGGACAACACAGTAATAAAGACACCTGCCCAGCAAAAGGGAAGCAATGTGCAAAATGCAAGAAAATGAACCATTTTGCAAGAGCATGCAGGTCAAAACTCCCTTCGCAGACAAAAGCCCACCTCAAATCAGTACACACTGTGAGAGAGAACATAGAAATGACAACCAAGGACACAGATGAGGAGCAAGACTGTTTCTACATTGATAGCATCACCATAGAAAATGAAGGAAGAAATGATGAGCAAGCATATGCAGACATGCAACTTGGTTTCCCCCCACAGGCAGTGAAAAGTTGACACTGGGGGACAAGCGAACACAATTCCAGCCAACATGTTCCAGACACTCTTCCCACATGTGACACTGAAGCCTGTCACACACAAGCTCACGGATTACGGGGGACACTCACTCAGCGTGGAAGGGAAATGCCAGCTAAAATGCAAACACAAAGACAAAACCCGCACGTTGGAATTCCACGTTGTTAACACAAGCGCCCCACCTGTATTAGCAATGAAAGCTTGCCGTGACCTTAACCTGGTCAGGATCGTGATGGCAGTGATGGAGGAAAGAGACAAGACAACCAACAGTTTGCAGGCAATACTAAACGAGTATGCTGATGTATTTAAAGGGATAGGAGAATTTCCTGGTGAATGCAGTTTCCATGTAAACCCCGCCGTCACACCCACAGTCAGCCCACCTCGTCGGATTCCCATCGCTCTGCGAGCCCGACTCAAAGACGAGCTCGACAACATGGAAAGGAACCAAATCATATGCAAAGTCACAGATCCTACGGATTGGGTGAATGCACTTGTTGTCATGGAAAAACCCAAGACAGGCAGACTCAGAGTATGTCTGGACCCCAGACCCCTCAACAAGGCTATACAAAGACCCCATTACCCTCTACCCACCTTGGAGGATGTCACCACAAAACTTGCTGGGGCCAAGTATTTCAGTGTTTTGGACGCCAGATCAGGCTACTGGGCCATTAAGCTAAGCCACGAATCATCTCTGTTAACCACATTTAATACGGTGTTTGGCAGGTACTGCTTCCTCAGGCTGCCATTCGGCATAATCTCAGCCCAGGATGAGTTCCAGCGACGCATGGATGAGACCTACGAGGGCTTGAGGGGCGTGGCAGCCATTGTGGACGACGTGTTGGTCTTCGGAGGAACCAAACAGGAGCATGACGACAACCTGAGGGCCATGCTGCAGCGCAGCAGGGAGAGAGGTGTAAAACTGAACCCTGACAAGTGCACCATCTGCGTCAAAGAGGTCAGTTACTTCGGTCACACATTGTCACATGAAGGACTAAAACCAGATCCACAAAAAGTAAAAGCAGTCCAAGACATGGCGCCCCCACAGAACAGGGCAGAACTGGAAACAGTGCTGGGGATGGTTAATTATTTAGCAAGATTTGCCCCACACCTGTCAGAGATAAACGCACCGCTCCGCCAGCTGTTGAAGCAGGACAGTGAGTTTGTATGGGACAAGAACCATGACAGTTCCTTTCAACAAATGAAGGAGCTGATCACTAGAGAACCAGGCCCAGTTCTCTCCTTCTTCAACCCCAAGAAAGCGCTACGACTCCAGGTCAATGCATCCAAAAGTGGCCTCGGTGCTGTGATGCTGCAGGACGGCAGGCCAGTTGCCTACGCATCCAAGTCACTTAACAGCACCGAGCAGAACTATGCCCAAATAGAAAAGGAGCTGTATGCTGTTCTCTTTGGCTGCAAGTGGTTCCACGAGTACATGTACGGTCGACATGTGACCATTGAATCGGACCACAAGCCACTAGAGTCCATACTCAAAAAACCACTAGCATCAGCGCCACCACGGCTACAGAGGATGATACTACAGCTGCAAAAGTACAACATCAGCATCATCCACAAGCCAGGGAAAGACATCCCAGTAGCCGACACGCTCTCCCGGAAATCCATAGAGTTCCACGATAAATCACTATGTGATGGGATGGATGCACAGATCCACTCAGTCCTCAGCAACATGCCTGTCAGTGATCAGAGACTCTCAGAGATAAGAAACGAAACAGCCCAGGATCCTCAGCTCAACACTCTGAGAAGGACCACATTGAGTGGATGGCCGGATAAAAGGTCTCAATGTCCGCCTGACATCCAGGAGTTTTGAGTCCGCCTGCACAACTACTCATGAGCCGGAGACTCCGCTCCATCCTCCCTGCAATCAGGGGCGGATCTAGAAGGGTGGCATGGGGTGGCAACTGCCACCCTAAAATGATCCCTTGCCACCCCAAGTGCCACCCCAGTTTTGCATATGATAGCGTTGTTTATTAAAATAAGATAGCATTAACAGTGTGAGCGTAGTTACAGTCAACAGTGAATATAAATGCTAAAACTGAATATATTGCATAGTGTCCCCCCCCCTCCACCGTTAACAAATGGTTCAGCCCATAGCAGGACCGGCTTTTTTCTTGTTTTCAGTAGCAAGCGATGCTTATGATTGTGCCAGAGCACATTTTGAACAACACCATGGGAATTTCGGATTTTACACATTTGGTTGGATGTTACACTCTGGAAATGGAAGGAAGGTGAGTGTTATTAACCCTCTGTGGTCCACGGACACGCTGCACCTCCAAATCACATGACTGATTTAAGCTGACGCAGCAACAAGCTGCAGCCACGCTGAGTCTCTATTTGAGCCCATATTGAAAGTTCGGACTTCAAAGTTTTTAAATTTTAATTACAGGCCAGTAAATCCAGAGTTATGATAATATTTATAAGCCACGCTTTTTTCTAAATACTGTCGTCACGTTTTTGTGTGTGTGTTTTAAGCGTTTTCTAAGGTCAGCGCGAAAACAGTAAAGAAAGAAAAAGAAGCCACCTCTTTCCTATCGGTGGAAAAATGCACCATGTCGACCAATTAAAAAAAAAAGTCAACACGTGAGATTTGGTTGTTTAGGAAGAGGGGAGAGTTTTGGGAGTGACGGTAACGGCAGCGAGACAGAGCGAGCGAGTGAGAGAGAGAGGGAGAGAGAGAGAGAGTTTTTAGATGTGGGAGATTTGTGACGTTTAGTGTGGAGTGTATAGTTAGTGTGTTGTGTTGTCTTGTGTAGCTGTTCTGTTGTGTAGTCGTTTTGTGTGTCAGGGCACTAATGAATGTCACTGAGGCACATTTGTAATGTAAACACTGTCACTAAGTAGAAAACCAGCGGAGTGATACACCTGCTGTTGTCAGGCCTGCAGGTTTATCCCTGTGCTGTTCTGTCTTTTGGTGGACAAACTTTTTTTTACTGGCACACATCATTTGTGGGGCATCTTATTGCAACACCTGATTGTTCTCTCATTTTAGTTTTAGTTATATTTTTAAATGGTTGTACAAAATGAAAAAAACGGCATTTTTAGATAAATAGTTGTATATGTTTACAAAATGTACAATTTATATTTGCATTTCAAGTTATAAACATTTACTCAACATGTCTGTGGGTTTTTTTTACAGTAAAAAATACTACTAGGATTTTAAGTTCTTTGTGTGATTTCAGATCAGTAATACTAATGCAGTATGTCAGTGAAAAAACAACTAAATTCAGTTGAGCTGAAAAGAATGATACCAAACAAGGCAAGGTGAAAAAAAATAAAATGAAACAATCTGAGGGTGAAATACAAACGTAAACTCAAAAGGAGTCAAAAATGTCCGGTTGTATTTCAGACCTCAGTGGGTTAATCCAGTGGTTCCCAAACTTTTTTTGCCAGGCCCCCCTTTTTTACAAGAAAAATGTTCGCCCCCCCCCCCAAACACATCCTCCAAACACACACACCCATATTTTGCTCCATTGCGGTTTATTTCACACCTCAAACATTTAGTAAACAATTAAGCAAATACAAGTGAACGGCAACAAATTACAGGCAGTAATAAAATATACTACTAACTCTTTTACGCTGCGTCCACACCTACACGGGTATTTTTGAAAACTCAGCTGTTTCTATGCGTTTGGGCCTTTCGTCAACACGTAAACGGCGTTGCGATTCCCCGAAAACGGAGATTATTTAAAACTCCTTTTTTAAGTTTATGTGTGGACGAGGATTACAGAGTTCGTCACGCAACGACAAAGGTATGTGCCTCTTTTCACGTCACGCTGTGCGCCACATTATTGTTTACATGAGATGAATTGCAGAATGGCAGATTAACAGTAACAGTATTTTGTCTCTATCTTCAGGTTTTACACGCTTACATATACACATGCAGTTACTGTCCCTCCATTTAGAAAGGCAGAGGCGTCACGGTGTGATTATTTTACCTGTAGTTGTTTTTTTCCCTGTGTGATAATATTCAACATTGCTATCAATACATTTTTCAAAAAATGTCTCTCTGTGCAAAATGGGTTCAAAAACAAAAACATGAACAGGGGGAACAAATTACGGCAGGATCAGCCTGATATTATTTGTATCCCACTGTAACTTTACTGCATAAAGAGCTAACATGTCCAAAATGTCAGGAGTAGTTAGTTATTACAAGAAGTGTTTGTGAACTAAAAATCAAGAATGTGGGATCCTGTTTGTCCGTGATTTGGAGAGCCCAGCGCTGCTCCCGACGCAGGGAAACTAATTTTGCAGGGGAGACCTACCTTGGCACTTGTGCAGGTGAAGCCAAAGGGAAGATATGCTTCACCATATTTTCCTGTCTTTGGCTTGGAAGGAAGTTGGTTTGGAAACATATTTGGCGATGCTTCATCTCCTGCTTTGCGTTTGTGTGGGAGCCCCGTCAAAAACCTGTCCACAGTGTCCAAGCGCTCTTTTTTTTTTTTCTTTTCATACCGCGCCCCCCCTGCAATGGCTCTGCGCCCCCCCTAGGGGGCAGGCCCCACACTTTGGGAACCTCTGGGTTAATCCAACAAATCATGAAAAATTAGGTTTAAATTTTTGTTCATGACAGTGCAGATTTCTGACATTTTGTGTAATTTAAGCTGTAACAATGTGACTGTTTTCTAACAAAAAACAGTGAAACTTAAGTTAGACTTGTGTTTGTAAATGAACCGCCCCATGTTGGGTAGCTTTCTGGATTTTATACTTATTGGGCTACATATTTATTTATTATACAGGCTATACAGTACATAACATCAAAACTCACATGTTTTATGTAACTAAAGTGTTTAATTATGTGGGCTACAGACAATAATTAAGTTATAGACTATATTTATATGAAAAACGTGTATACTTACTGCATTTGAATTATTTTAACCATATGTAACCACCTGCATATGTGTTTGGGGAAAAAAAAAGGCTTTGATTTTGCCACCCCATTTGATTTCTTTGCCACCCTCATGCCACCCTAAGAAAATTTCTCTAGATCCGCCCCTGCCTGCAACACCAAAACAGCTGGAACCACAAGTAGTTTGCCAGCAAACAGTGCGTGAGAGGAGAGAAGTCTGCCAGTAGCGCCAGCAGACTTATTTCAACAGAGCAGCCTGACCTCTGCCTCAACTATATCCTGGCGCACTGGTCCGGTTCCGGCAACAAGATGTAACATGTTGACCTATGTTTGCATCAGCCACTAGATGGCACTGTGTTGCTGCAATGTGTGTAATTTACTGGCGAGCAAGAAGCTCAAAAAAAAATGGAAAAAGGAAATAAAGTGGAATCGGAGCAGAGATCGGTGTGTGCGTGCGTTTAATAAGAAGCTCGGTATACAGACAAAGATAATACAGACCCCAGAAGGTTAAACATTTTTTTTTAGTAACGCAATAGTTACTTTTCAAGTAATTAATTACTTTTAGAATCTTGTAACTCAGTTACTAACTCAGTTAGTTTTTTGAAGAAGTAACTAGTAACTATAATTAATTACTTTTTCAAAGTAACTTGCCCAACACTGGGCACAACATTAGCTTATAGCCAGCTGTTGTTATAGCTGGCTCGTTGTCAGATAGGAGGGTATGGGAGCGTTGCATTTATTATCTAGTAAAATAAATAACTATCAGTAATAAATAAGTAAATCTTTTGTTAGAGCCCTGACGTCAGTTCAGGAACTTTTAGAAGTTTAGAATTTTGTACCAGACTTTCAGTTTCTTTTGTAATTCTCAAGAATATTCCAGTATAATCCTATCTGGGAATATGAGGTTTAAGAACAAAAAGTGTTCAGAGGACAGTTCCTCTGTTGCAGTTGAGCTTAGCTCTGGCTTCTTTTCTTGACCTCCTTTCCACTTTTCCTTTTCTTGAGAGTTCTGTGGCAATTGAGCCTCTCACAGCTGTAGCTATTATTACCCAGCATGCCTTTTAGAAGTGTAATGGTAATGAAAATGTGCAATTATTACACATGCTGTGATTCTTACTGCGATTCAGTATAATGTCAGTCACATGTCTGCAGTTTAGTGTCAGCATGGCTTTCACATATTTGTCTCAGCACAGCTAAAACATGGTGACTGACCTCAGAGTTTCAAGTCTACAGTGTGGAGTCCCTAGAAGACCACACAGCTGCTTCACTCCTGAATCTAATAGTGTGTTGTTGTGGCTCACATCAAGCTCTCTCAGATGGGAGGAGTTGGACTTAGCAAGAGCTGAGACCAGATGAGAACAGCTGATCTCTGACAACCTGCAGTACTTTAATCTGAAAAAAGAATAAAATATATATTATTAGTTAAAGTTCTTCTTGAAATCATTCAGTCTTTGATAACCTTGATAATGCAGAAGATTAGAGAGCAGAAACCCCAAACAGCTGTTTTAATACAGAATGTTTACCTGTTAAAGATGATTTTTGGTTTTATTTAAATGTCAGATAGATTTAAATGTTAAGTGAAGTTTTCTTGATTTTTACCAAGTATTATACATGGAAGATAGAAGACTTTTATGGAAGGTTACCATACTACTTCCTGAAGTTTGGCTTTGTCATAAAGTACATTTTATGAAGAGTTATGCTGTAATGTCTTATGTTACTGTGAGTAAAAACAATGCACACCAATCAATGTCAACTCTCTCTGAGATGTCAAAGGTCAGCAGGTAAGTTAGAACCCTTTGGCAGGTTGGATACACGCTATGAGCTATAAGTTATCAAGAGTATCATTGTTTTAAGTTCTCAAATCTCAACATTGTTCTGCTACAATAGACTATACACCATATAGATCCTCAGTATGGATCAGTATAATATCAGCCCTATGTTTTTAGTTTAGTATTAGCACAATTTTCACATCATATTCATCTTGGCGCAAAACTTAAATACGGTGTCTGACCTCAGAGTCTCCAGTCTACAGTGTGGACTCTCCAAAAAACCACACAGCTGCTCCACACCCGAATCCTGCAGGTTCCTGTTATCACTCAGGTCCAGAAGTTTCAGGTGGGAGGGTCTGGATTTAAGAGTTGAGACGAGAGCAGCACAGCTGATCTCTGACAAACTGCAGCGTTCCAATCTGAATACAATTGGAAACAAAAAACAATGTAACCAAAACTGTTGTTTGAACTTGTTTAGTGTTTCGTAATATGTTCAGAGATAATGATTGAATCATTCTCCTTCATGAATTGATCATTCTAAATTGCATCTCCAATTTAGTGCCAATTTTCACATCATATTCATCTCAGCACAACTAAAACATGATGTCCGACCTCAGAGTCTCCAGTCGACAGTGTGGATTCTCCAGAAAACCACACAGCTGCTTCACTCCTGAATCCTGCATGTTGTCATTAGAGCTCAGGTCTAGTTCTATTAGATGGGAGGGGTTGGATTTCAGCGCTGACACTAGAGAAGTACAGTTGCTCTCTGACAAACAGCAGCCTTCCAGTCTGAATAAAAACAAACAATTTATTATGCAAAATTTTTTTCTGTGTAAGAAGAGGTTTAGTAAAATAAATAAATAAATAAATAAATGAAGCCAAGAAGATTCTGTCTGAAGCACTCAAACTCTCAGACAACGTTTTTAATTTTAGTAACATTATACAGAAACCCCCCCCCCAGATTTTTCTGCATTTCTGCCTTTACTGATAGGGAGGTGTGAAAAGCAGACAGGAAAGTGGGAGGAGCATGAATAAATAAATAAAATTTTATTTATATACCACCTTTCTGGCAGAGTCACAAAGTGCTGCACATAAGATAACAAATAATAAAAAGGTAAAGAGCATGGGGGAATGACACTTAGTGCTGCATAGTCCAGCTGTTATACATTTAACAGTTATTAAGAAATGGGCAGACAGAGGAGGGTTTTTTAAATGAAATAATGTTAATTCTTCAGTTTCTGTTATATGTTACATCTTGAGAGAAGACAACTGGGTCTAATAATAAATTAAAAGTTCGTTAGCTTTCATCATCTGTAGGAATAGACAAAAAGGCCCGTATAATAACATTTACTATTAATATGTATTCAGTATTATAATTCCAGCTACTTGATTCTATCTTTATTAATATTTGATTCCATGTTTGCCTTGCTCCTGCTAAACTGCTGTAATCAAATATCCTGAAATTAAAGTCTAAATTGTGGACATTCCCTTTTTAACCCTTTGTGAAACAGTCAACGTAAAAATCTCAGTATGAATTCAGACTCCTGGGGCATCATTTTTTAAGCCACTAAACTTAATTCAGTTACCAAGTGCACCGATCTTAGAGGGGAACCGCTCTTAACACATGGCCCTTGCCAGGCCTGCAAGGTTACTCAGGGCCCTGGCTTTTATCAGACGAGGCAGGGGAAACATTTGAAGGGTTTTTGTGGGAGTTAGGATTGGACTAATCCCCTCAGCCATCAGCTCCATCTAAGCTCTGCATTGCCTACTAGGTAAGTCTCAGAGATTAGGGTTAGGTAGAGAGAAAGCAGATCCAGACTTCCTGTATTGGGATGCTAGTTCTGCAGATCGACACATAAAATATATTTACTATTTCATTTCAGAACAGCTATGTATTGTAGATGATAAAGCAGATTCTCTTTAGTTGTTTTTCATATCTCATAATGCTAACTAAATCCAAACCCAATGAAAAAAATTATGTCAGTGTCTTATGCTATGTTCAAGTAAGCTAGCACAGATCATTTTAAAGAGCCAGTGGGATATGCTACAAAATAAGCAGGCCACAGCAACCGAGAGCTGCCTTTGTCAGCAAAGCTGGATGTTGTTCCTCATTTAGTAGCTTTTTCATGTGAAAACCATGCCTGCTTGTGCCAGCTCCCACCTCTCTGTTTAAAGCATGTTGCAGTGCTCAGACTGATAGCTTCCTCAGTGGAAGAAAAATGCTAGGAGAAACACTCTGTGACTTAACCTTGATAGCTGAATTCACAGAACAGGTGTTTTCTGTGTGTCCTCTGGCCTTAAATGCGCTGTTTTGCATGGCCAACTCTCCAAAGCCAAAGACATGGAGTTTACTGTTCAATTAAGATACCAACATAACATATTTTCACACTGAAACTGAAGCCAATGGCATTGTTTGTATTTTCTTCATTGTATTTTCTTCACTGAATGAACATGATCAAAATCTTTAAATATTCAAAATAGTTTTCTGTCAGTCATAATTGTATCAACTATACAATTAATAATTCAATGGTTAATTTCAAACCTGTTATGAACTTAGAACTGAAAGAACAATATACAGTTAATCAGGGAGCCCTCTCTGAATTAATAAAGTTCAGGAGCCATAGCAGACTAATTTGGGCCATAAGTTGAGCACAATTATTCTAGGTTTTTGCTTCAGTGAATGGACTAAACAACTAAAGAAGAAAATGGACTTGGGTGGATTTCAAATTTAATGTGACCACAGCTTTCACATTATATTCATCTTAGCACAAAAATAAAACATGGTGATTAACCTCAGAGTCTCCAGTCTACAGTGTGGACTCTCCAGAAAACCACACAGTTGTTTCACATGTAAATCGTGCAGATTGTTTTTACTCAGGTCAAGTTCTCTCAGATGGGAGGGATTGGAATCCAGAGCAGACAGCAGAGACTCACAGCTGCTAACTGACAACCAGCAGTCCTTCAATCTGAATAGAGAACAAAACATATAGACAAAATAATTTGTGATTCATTCTTATATGTTCTTATCAACAAGATTATTTCCAGCAAACAAGGCAGGCATACTGTATATATATATATATCTATATATATCATTCTGCTATCACCATTCCACTTGTCTCCTTCTTAGACACAAACAGCAGGTAGGTCAGACTGCCAGAACTCACTAGTTATATATACGTTTGACAATACATTTGAACATCTCATTGAGTACTTTCAGTCATATTTCATTTAATACTTGACTTTCTCAAATTTGTGTAGTCAGAGCCTGCTGGCTTTGTAAATGAGCTGTACATTTTGTCAATTTTAAATGAGCAGCAGTAACACAATATATGTATGTTTGCAGTGCCGTTTAAACTTTCACATTTCTTACTCATCAAACATTTCTTCATGCGCTATATACCCAAAATCATCACTCAAACACAGTCATCTGAGAAAGAGCTCCTAACTGTACCTTTATTAGCTTTTACATTCATCTTTTTATATTCTATTTGAGCCATGTCTCTTTCTATATATATTTAAACAGATGCTTAGTTTAAAGCAGCCTGCTTTTATCTGCTATCATTAGATTTTCAAAAGCCTCATTCACATCCTGACTTCATCTTTGCTGAGCACAACATGATACTGTACAGACTGAAAAACTGTCCCGTCAAACATCTCAACTTGTGTCAGCGGTTAGTTAATCTCTTTTCATATCTCTAGACCCAGCTGTCTTAGCTAATTATAGGCCAATCTCCAACCTTCCTTTCATATCAAAAATCCTTGAAAGAGTAGTTGTCAAACAGCTAACTGATCATCTGCAGAGGAATGGCTTATTTGAAGCGTTTCAGTCAGGTTTCAGAGCTCATCACAGCACAGAAACAGCTTTAGTGAAGGTTACAAATGATCTTCTTATGGCCTCTGACAGTGGACTCATCTCTGTGCTTGTCCTGCTAGACCTCAGTGCTGCATTCGATACTGTTGACCATAATATCCTATTAGAGCGATTAGAACATGCTGTAGGTATTACAGGTACTGCACTGCAGTGGTTTGTATCATATCTATCTAATAGACTCCAATTTGTACATGTAAATGGAGAGTCCTCTTCAGACACTAAGGTCAATTATGGTGTTCCACAGGGTTCAGTGCTAGGACCAATTCTATTTACATTATACATGCTTCCCTTAGGCAGCATCATTAGAAGACATAGCATAAATTTTCACTGCTATGCAGATGACATGCAGCTCTATCTATCCATGAAGCCAGGTAACACAGACCAATTAGTTAAACTGCAGGAATGTCTTAAAGACATAAAGACCTGGATGGCCGCTAACTTTCTGCTTCTTAATTCAGATAAAACTGAGGTTATTGTACTCGGCCCTGAAAATCTTAGAAATATGGTATCTAAGCAGATTCTTACTCTGGATGGCATTACCTTGGCCTCCAGTAATGCTGTGAGAAACCTTGGAGTCATTTTTGACCAGGACATGTCCTTCAACGCACATATTAAACAAATATGTAAGACTGCTTTCTTCCATTTGCGCAACATCTCTAAAATTAGAAATATCCTGTCTCAGAGTGATGCTGAAAAACTAGTTCATGCATTTATTACTTCCAGGCTGGACTACTGTAATTCTTTATTATCAGGATGTCCTAAAAACTCGCTGAAAAGCCTTCAGCTAATCCAAAATGCTGCAGCAAGAGTACTGACAGGGACTAGAAAGAGAGAGCATATTTCTCCTGTTTTGGCTTCCCTTCATTGGCTTCCTGTTAAATCCAGAATTGAATTCAAAATCCTGCTCCTCACATACAAGGTCTTAAATAATCAGGCCCCATCTTATCTTAATGACCTTGTAGTACCATATCACCCTATTAGAGCACTTCGCTCTTGCACTGCAGGCCTACTTGTTGTTCCTAGAGTATTTAAAAGTAGAATGGGAGGCAGAGCCTTCAGTTTTCAGGCCCCTCTTCTGTGGAACCAACTTCCAGTTTGGATTCGGGAGACAGACACTATCTCTACTTTCAAGATTAGGCTTAAAACTTTCCTTTTTGCTAAAGCATATAGTTAGGGCTGGACCAGGTGACCCTGAATCCTCCCTTAGTTATGCTGCAATAGACGTAGGCTGCCGGGGATTCCCATGATGCATTGAGTTTTTCCCTTCCAGTCACCTTTCTCACTCACTATGTGCTAATAGACCTCTCTGCATCGAATCATATCTGTTATTAATCTCTGTCTCTCTTCCACAGCATGTCTTTCATCCTGTTTTCCTTCTTTCACCCCAACCGGTCGCAGCAGATGGCCGCCCCTCCCTGAGCCTGGTTCTGCCGGAGGTTTCTTCCTGTTAAAAGGGAGTTTTTCCTTCCCACTGTCGCCAAAGTGCTTGCTCATAGGGGGTCATATGATTGTTGGGTTTTTCTCTGTATTTATTATTGTGCTATCTACTGTACAATATAAAGCGCCTTGAGGCGACTTTTGTTGTGATTTGGCGCTATATAAATAAAATTGAATTGAATTGAATTGAATCTTTAAGATCTACTTAGAGCCAAAAGGAAAAACATTTGTTTGGTCATTTAGACAGACATAAAATTCTAAGAAGCACTGAAATGTCTTCAGATTTGTGTTACAGAAAATCATAAACATTTTTAAAATAAATATTGTTTAATGCTATCTGAAATATACAAAAAAACAAAAAAACAAACAAAAAAAGCAACAGCTGAAGTCAGTGAACTGACCTCAGAGTCTTCAGCTGACAGTTTGGACTCTCCAGTCCAGCTGAGAGCATTTTCACTCCTGAATCCTTCAGGTTGTTTTTACTCATGTCCAGCTCTATTAGATGAGAGGGGTTAGACTTCAGAGCTGAGGCAACAACCTCACAGTGAGCGTCTGAGAGTACACAATGAGTCAGTCTGTGATTAGAGAATATATGAATTAGTCATTGTAAATGCACAAAAATATGACGACAAAACTTTTTGCTACCATAATCTAATGAACATCTGCTCTTCACATCTATGGTTCAACTCTGATCATGTTCAGGTGTTTGACAATACACACGAGAATGATTCTGTTATTTTCTAATGATGTTTATACAAAGCAAGAGTCTCAATATTGTCTCATCTTTTCAGAGTTTGCTCACTGTCAGTTAGTTCAGGAATAAAGAAGGGTACATTGAATTCAACTGCCTTTCTTCTTCAGCAGATTGGTATATCATGACCACTAGGTGGGTATTAGGTTGTAGTGCTATTTATGCTTAGCTGTCCTGGTTAAATGCATAAGCACTACTATCTCTCCGTGGATAAAGTGCATTTTTTCACAAAAAGCTGTTAAAAAAACAAATTTCAAAGCTCAAACCAGGAGATAATTTAACATACACCATATTGCTAAAAGTATTCACTCATCCATCCAAATCATTGACCTCAAGTATTCCAATTACTTCCATGGCCACAGATGTATATAATCCAGCACCTAGGCATGTGTACTACTTCTACAAATATTTGCGAAAGAATAGGTTGCTCTTTAGGAGCTCTGTGAATTTCAGGTATTGTGATTATAATTCCAATATATGGTGAATGGATGCCACCTGATCAGCAAATGCAATTGTGAAAATTTCTCGCTAAGTGAAAGCATTTGGGAATGTAGTCAAATCAGCCACAGAGTATAGACCACATAAAATCACAGAGCAGGGTTAACGAATGCTGAAGTTCATAGTGCAGTTTGCCAACTTTCTGGTCTGAAGTCAATCACTTCAGACCTCCAAACTTCAAGTGGCAAGGTCCATAAAGACATGAACGACCAAGTTTGGTATGGAAGACGTTGACTGGCCTGCACAAATTCCTGACCTTAACCTTAAAGAACACATTTGGGATGAATTAGAATGCAGACTGGGAGTCATGGCCTCCTTGTCCAACATCAGTGTCTGACCTCACAAATGTGCTTTGGAAGAATGGGCAAAATTTCCCATAAACACACTGCTAAGCCTTGAGGAAAGCTAGCTCAAGTAAGTTTCAAGCTAGTGCATGTTACTGGCTTGTTCATGTACATCACTAAAATGAAAAAGTCATCTTTATTTTGATGCTGAACTTTCCAGCTCTCCTGGGATAATTTATGGTACAACATCATTCGATTGGCTAGCACATGAAAAGTTGCACTTCAAGAGCACTAAAGTATTAAACACATACATGTCAGTCATCCCTTAGTATATGTCTGCAACTAGTCTTTGAGATGGTAAAAGTATAACATGTCCTGTGTCAGTAAAGATGTTTCATTCATTTGTTGATTTAATAAATGAAAGAAATGAATGTCTCTGTGAAGATAAAAGAAGGCTTTTTTTTTTTTTTTAATTATGGGCATATTTTTATGAACCAGCAAATGGTGATAGAATGTACACACCGAGCAAATGGCAATTGGTGGATCAAAATAACCTAGCAGAAATTAATCATCAGACATTTAGTCTGCAGGCAGAGCTTATGGAAACTTCTGCATTTATGTTAAAATTATCTCCTGCAAACTGAGCAGCACAGCCATCATTATTTTCCATTACCTAGGTACAGGGAGTAGTAGGTTTAGGTGTATTGTTCCATAACTCTAACCCCTTTCTTTTTTAAATGGTGTAATATAACTTGTTCAGTGTCCAAATACAAAAGTTTATGAAATAAATAATGACCAATATCTACAACACAAAGCTAAAAAATAATAATAATAATTTTGCATTATATGAAAAACTAAAACCACAAATCAACAATGAAGAATAATTCTGAATAATGACTTGGTCTCACCGAGCCTTTCTGCAATTCCTCACAACTGGAAACAGTCTCAGTCGCCCATCCAATGATGATTTGTACTTGTTTAGGTCTAACTCATCCAGAACCTCCTCTGACATCTGCAGCATGTAGGCCAGAGCTGAGCAGTGGATCTCAGAGAGTTTCTTTTCTGATCTGTTAGCTGACTTCAAGAATACTTGGATCTCCTGATGTACTGAGAGGTCGTTCATCTCCATCAGACAGTGGAAGATGTTGATGCTTCTGTCAGGAGAGATTTCATCACTGTTCATCTCCTTAAGGTTGTTAATGACTGTCTGGATGGTTCCTGGACTGTTCTCTGTCTGACCCAACAGACCTCCTAAGAGTCTCTGGTTGGACTCAAGAGAGAGGCCATGAAGGAAGCGGACAAACAGGTCCAGGCGGCCATTTTTACTCCTAAAGGATTTTATTAGTGTTTCCATCAAAAATTCATCCAGAGATGACTCTTTGTATTTTTTTCCCAGGAAGTCCTTCAGCACCTTTGTCTTCCTGTTGGTGAAACAGTGGAACATGTAGACTGCAGCCAGAAACTCCTGGATGCTCAGATGAACAAAGCAGTAGACTGGTTTCTGGAAGATCACACACTCTCTTTTGAAGATCTCTGTACAAACTCCTGAGTACACCGAGGCCTCTGTCACATCCAGACCACACTGCTCCAGGTCTTCTTGGTAGAACATGATGTTTCCTTTCTCCAGATGTTCAAACGCCAGCCTCCCCAGCTTCAGAAGAACTTCCCTGTCAGCCTCCGTCAGCTCCTGTGGACTCGTCTCATGTCCCTCGTGGTACTTGTTCTTCTTCCTCTTTGTCTGAACCAGCAGGAAGTGTGAGTACATGTCAGTCAGGGTCTTGGGCAGCTCTCCTCTCTGCTCTGTAGTCAACATGTGCTCCAGAACTGTAGCAGTGATCCAGCAGAAGACTGGGATTCTACACATGATGTGGAGGCTCCTGGATGTCTTCATGTGGGAGATGATTCTGCTGGACAGCTCTTCATCACTGAATCTCCTCCTGAAGTACTCCTCCTTCTGGGCGTCAGTGAAGCCTCGTACTTCTGTTAGCCTGTCGACACATGTAGGAGGGATCTGATTGGCCGCTGCAGGTCGGGAAGTTATCCAGACGAGAGCCGAGGGAAGCAGATTCCCCTGGATGAGGTTTGTCAGCAGCTGGCTGACTGATGACTTCTGTGTGACATCAGACAGCAGCTTCCTGTTGGTGAAATCCAATGAAAGTCTGCTTTCATCCAGGCCGTCAAAGATGAACAAAAGCTGAGAGACAGCCAGCTTCTCTGCTGTGACCTTCTGTAATGTTGGATGGAAAACATGGAGCAGCTCCAGAAGACTGTACTGCTCATCTCTGATCAGGTTCAGCTCCCTGAATGAAAGCAGAACCACCACACTGACATGTTGGTTCTCCAAGCCCTCTGCCCAGTCCAGAGTGAACTTCTGCACTGAGAAGGTTTTTCCAACACCAGCCACGCCGTTGGTCAGAACCACTCTGATGGGTCTCTGTTGGTCAGGTAAGGCTTTAAAGATGTCCTGGCACCTGATTGGAGCGTCATGGAGGGCGTCCATCTTGGAAGCTGTCTCCAGCTGCCTCACCTCATGTTGGGTATGAACCTCTTCACTCTGTCCCTCTGTGATGTAGAGCTCAGTGTAGATCCTGTTGAGGAGGGTTCTACTTCCTGTTTCATCACTTCCTTCAGTCACACGTTCACATCTCCTCCTCAGACTGATCTTATGTTCATCTAAAACCTCCTGCAGACCAACATCTGCTGAAAGAAAGAAAAACAGAAAGAAAACTCTTCAATGTCTGAACAACAACAAGAAGTCCAGTTTTCAGAAACGAGTCCATCAGCAGACAGATGTTCAGTCTTACTTTGTACACAGCTGCTCTGACTGGCTGTCTGCAGTCCAGCTCTGCTTCTGGATCTTTCTCCACACTGGGGACAGGACGAGTCTCCTGATGAAGCAGACTGGTCCCAGTATGAGGAGATGCACTGTCTGCAGAACCAGTGTCCACAGCTGGTAGAGACTGGATCCTTCAGGACGTCCTGACACAAAGCACAGCAGGACAGCTGCTCCTCCTCACAAACACCACTCCTCTTCCTCCCTCTGTGAACACATTTGTTTATCAGTAAAATCATTGACTGTCAGTGACAAACATCCAGATTTGATGACACTGTGCAGAAGCTCTGATGGTCACAGAGAAAAGTCAAAGTGGAGAAACTTGTGTTTGAGTTCAGAATCCAAGTTTCCTTTGCTGTTCCTGTCTTATTAAACACAGAGTGATCAGCCTACAAACTCCACAGTAAAAGCCTTCATCACACAGCTGATTATGTCCTTCACTGGATGTACTGGAAGTTTGGGATCCATCACTTTGAACTGACCTTTGACCTCCTCTAAAAACTGTGGTGGAGCAGCGGTGTCACATTCAGAGCTTTCAGCTTTATTTTGAAAGAGTTCAGTCAGCAGGAAGTGAACTTCTGGGTTCTGATTTTCTTTCTCTTATTTTACAGAAGTGAAGAAGAAGAACTAAAAGCTTTGAAATGATCTGAGTGATATTTTTGAACATTACAAACTGAGTTCAGCCTCCAGCAGTAACTTTGTTTCATGATGCCTCCTGATGATGTTTGATTACAAACCTGTTTATGTGTCAGACATTCATCACATGAACACAGGCAGAAAAAAGCAGCCAATGAAACAAATGACAGAAACGTCTTCATTCACTGCCATCATCCATGTTTTCTATGTACAGATGTTTGTAAAGAACACGTGTGCAGCGCTTTGTTCTGAGTATCTGCTGTCAGCACACAGAGCAGCAATAACTACAACCACACGTTTCTGTAGATGCTGAACATCAGCCTGGAGGAATCTGACCTCAGGTCTGCACACAGAGCAGCTTCACCTCTGGGATGATGCTGCTTCAGCTCCTTCTACAATCAGGCAGAAGCTTCTGCACATCAGGACACAAACAGAGAGGAGCTTCTATCCTCAGACCGTCCAAGTCCTAAATCAGAACGTGCTCCCCTCATAGCAGCACCATCAGGGTTTAAACAGGACCTCACATCATGTTCTTGTCTCACTGTCATATTTCAGATCATATCTGATTCATGATGACGTCACAGCTGCTGCACTGATCCTGCTGCTTCATTACTGCTGATATTACTCTGCTCACTTACTCTGTTTACATCACTTTGCTCATCTGCTCTGCTCTGTCAGTACATGCTGTGCTAATGTGGCACAAAGCAGGTTAACATCTGCACAATGTTTCATTATTTCATTTAATGATTGTTTCTAATGTTTTGTCCAGTCACAGGAGCAGCTCAGCACATTTCACTGTGTTGGACGTGTTTGACGATGCCTGTGACAAACAAACAGCCTCGGACTCTTCAATCTTCTTCTTTCTTTGGAGATCAGCTCAGTGGCCTGTTGAGACCATCTTTCTGTTTCTGATGACTCAGTTCAGATTATTATCCTGATACTTTCTTTTAAAATGTGATGAAATCCTTTATCTGACGTTCTGTCTATGAAGTCTGTAGATTTTGGTTTCTTTATCATCTTCTTGACTTTTAAACTCTAGATTGTGAAACAGGCCTAAATAAAGATTTGCTTTGTGCCTGCGAGTCTGTGTTTGAGTCTTCACCGAGTGTTTGACAAATGTCACCTGTTCAAACACACAATTTATTAAAAACTAGCAAGATAAGATAAGATGATGTCAGTGGTAGAATTACAGTTAGCAGCTCTCTTACATGGTCAGCTGAGCTCCATGATTGAAGAACTTTGTTGGTGCAGGTTCATCACTGAAGTTTAGAGGTCTTTCTTTGGACCAGTCACTCCTCACAGACACACAGCTGGATACTGGAGACTGTGACCTCTGACCCCTGCAAACACAAACACATCAATTACTGATAAATTCTCTGGTTAAAATCTTTGAAGTAACTCTAAACACACAAACTAGATAATGCAGAGACGTTCACAGGAAAACAAGGAGGATATGATTTTGTGTCATTCTGTCTGCACGTTAGTACAGAAAGCACTGTGTACACGTTTAAAATGTCATGTCACATTTGACCTCTGACCTCTGACCTCTCCTTCAATTTCAATTCAATTCAGTTTTATTTATACAGCATTAAACCACAACAACAGTCGCTTCAAGGCGCTTTATAGGGAGACGCTACAATAATACATACAGAGAAAAACCAACAATCATATGACCCCCTATGAGCAAGCACTTTGGCAACAGTGGGAAGGAAAAACTCCCTTTTAACAGGAAGAAACCTCCAGCAGAACCAGGCTCTGAGCTGCTGTGTGGGTGACAGGAAGTGTGTGTGTGACAGGAACTACATGCCCATAAAAGGAGCTGACTGTGTGAAGGGAGAACCCAGAGAGAGAGAGGAGTAAACTCTTGGTAGATGAAGCGAAGAAAAGAAAAGAAATGAAAAGAATATTAATTGTATGCTTTAGTGTGTTAATACAGGTGGACTTCTCTCAACCTGGAACTTTGAGTACAGCGGAAAAAGGGATAGATTGACACAATTGGGAAAACAAGCCAGTTTTTGGCTAAAGTTTTATTGCTTGACCTCTCACTTTGTCCCGACCCCGAGAAGAAGCTCAAAGGACAGTTAATCTCTTGATGAAGACCGACAGAACATCGTGGACTTGAAGAATTAACAGCAGGCAAAAGCCAGTGGAACCGAATCATTAACACTGACGAAGACTGACGACACCAGCAGCAGCATGTAAGAAAACCACGTGATGACAACGTGTGCTGTGAAATACAGGCTGGGCAGTTGAACAGTGGGATAAAGAACTGTGGAAAAGCACTGGGCATTGAGTTTCATATTTGCCATGTTTGAAGTAATCTTGAAAGAGAAGACTGAAAAGATGAATGGAGAAGAAAACAGAGCAAATGAAAATAAGACTGACTGACGACTCCAGAAGCAGAATGAAGGAAACCCCGTGATAAAACATGCACGGGGAACAGATGTGACATGACTGTTTGAAGGCACTGAATGTGATATGTTGCCAGGCTGGAACCCAACTTAAAAGAAGAATACTGAAAGATCAAAACAGAGAAGAAACAGACTGTGTTTGCTGGAGCTTTGAAGGCCACACAAGGACACTGTGAAGAGAGGGACCGGTGAGAGGTGGAGCCAGGACAAGTTCGAGTGCGAGAATACAGGATATGATTGGATTGAAATTGAAGCCTGGACTCATGATGGTTTAGGGATGTCCACCACATCATAACAAAGAGGTAAACAATAGAAAAGGTAAAAATAATGAAAGAAAATAACTGACAACTATATTAATGAATAGAAAACACACATGCACAAATTGTTACATGTGAAAGTATTTTTGGAGAGAAGCAGAAGTGAGATAGTTTGAATCCAGAACTCAGAGAAAAGATGCATGAATTAAACCTGATTATAACATAAGATGCAATGAAGAAACAGCTTACACTCACTGAACATTAACATGAATACATAAAAATGCCACGAAGAACACAATGAATGACATGCAACGAAGAAAACAGCTTACACTGGATTTACATGACCCCATAACGCAAGGAAGAACACGCTGACATACATGACATAAGTAGGTATTTCTGACCAGAGAGAGAGAAATGGGTCGTTTAAGCACTGACGATAATAATGAAAATGTCTCAGTTTGTTATTTTCAGGGGCAAAGCAGACCTGGATCAATTCTCCACATGCAGCGGTCGGAAGAAAGTTATAGGTTAACGTTACTGGAAATGTTCAGCAAGTTTCTGGTTGAATTGTTTACAGCCGTGTGTTCCTGAACGTCACAAGCAAGCTCTGACTCATGGCTGAAGACAAGGAATGCTGTTATTTAAGGTGGGAAATGAAAATTTGGGGTAGCAAATTTGGGAAAGAGTAAACTGACTGTTTAAGTGGAAAATTGTGAAGTTGAGGAATAACTCAAAAGAAGCTGTATGACAAGGGAGTGAGTTATGGAAAAGAAAAGTGATTAAAGTAGTTTTAAAAGAGTGACTTAGGAGTGCTCTCGAACTGAGTGATCAAAACCAGTGATTATTATAGAAAGAAATGAAGTAAAATGCTATACCAAAACAGGTTATAACACAGGAAATGTGAGTTTTAAAATGAAGTTAGTGTTAACACACAGGCTATGATGGAATTTATTCAGGAATAATTGATTATATGCTTACACTTAGTAGAATAAGTGTTTATGATGATTTTTCTTGTGAAAGGTGATTGTAGGTCAGAGCTACGTGCAGCTGCGACAGTGCAGGATGTTGATGATCAGATAAGGAAGAATAGAGTGAGCAACAGGAAACATTTTAACATAAGACTGTTAAAATGCTGTGGATTGAGATGAGTGAAGTTTAAGACTATATATGAACAAAAGTCAGAAAGTCAAAACATAATTAGGTTCATGCTTTTGAATAAAGGGAAAATTGATGAACGTAAGTCAGGGGAAGCGTAGTAGGGAGAAAGTGTTTTTATCCCTTACAGGAGAAGATTTTCACGAGAGAGGGACCCAGAAAAGGACAGACCACTGGGGATTCACAAGGGTAAGGGGTCGCTCACCGGGTGTGAGTGAGTTCAGGGGTGAGGGAGGAGTGCTGATTGAGCTCTGCTCGCACTCTAATTCTCTCCGGCCTCTGACCAACTTTAGGCTCACTGATACTTCGGTGTGATTAACCTCAAGCATGAGTCTTGATGCATTCTCAATCATCCAGGAAAGTAAATCTCCAAAAGTTGAATCTGTTCATCTGGACGTAGCATTTTGTGGGAGAAACGTGAGACTGAAGAAGTCACTTGGATGAGTGACGAAACGTTTCTCCCACAAAACGCTACGTCCAGATGAACAGATTCAACTTTTGGAGACTCAAGCATGAGTGTTCTCAAGTGGGAGCTGGCGTTTTATTTACTGGACCAACTAGATGACATGAGGTTGTTGTCTGAGTTGCTGAGCCAGAGGACGGCTAGAGAGGGTCAGAGAAATGACACAAGTGAAGTGTGGTGACCCTCTAAAGAGAGTCACCAAGAGAGGGAATGTAGAGTATAGGGATATTTTGCTGCTATTATTTGCTGCTATTTTTATAATCATCATCACAATTCCATTAATAACACTATTGATATTGCATTCAGATGTTCAAACATACTGGTATCATATCAGCCTTTATTACAGGTCCAGTAAGAACCACGTTAAACTGTTGAGTTGAATCTATAATCCTAAAGGCTTTTGAATGTTTTTATACTGTTGTGAAAGACTGAGTTGCAGGCTGACAGGAAACGTCATGCTTTGCAAAAGTGAAACTGAAAGCAGAGTCTGAGTGCAAGTATTTTGAGCAGGTTATGAACAATCAGGTTATTCTTTAGTATCTTTTATGTATCTATATCTTTTGATTAAGCTTTTAGTAGAGGTTCTTGATTAAAACATTTATTCAGTAGATTACATATACATAGTTTCAGTTCGGTTATTACATATATGAGAGCGGCTTCTGTCTCTCTGTCTGGTGAGAGGTCAGGAGCTAGTCGGCGAGGTGAAATAGGGTGCAACTGTGGTTAGCACCCTATTTGGTTAGCACATACACACATACAGTTAGAGAGAATCATTTATAGGTGAAAGTTTAATCATGTTTTGCTTGCAACTGCAAAATTGTGCCTGCATGAGTGACTGTCTGATGCAGAACTGAGCTTGATGTTCCAGACAGATAAGCGCGGGCAGGATGGTGACAGGATGAACCTGCCGACAATGTTCTTTTTAAACTGTGTTAAAAGTCATTGTGGTTTTGATTTGACGTATGCAAGTATTGTATCTGCTTAGTGCATGAAGGGGCGTTGTATTACCCCGACCCTATAAAACCTTTGTTTTGTTCATTGTTTGAGAGATCCACCTCTGATGTTCTGCAGGGTGCATCTCCCACGCGTGTGTTCATTAAAATCATCGTTTGACTCCACCTGACAGGGTCAGTGTGTTATTCCAATCTCCACCATCTCTCTCTCCTTAAAATGAACCTTAACATTATTTAAGACCTTGTATGTGAGGAGCAGGATTTTGAATTCAGTATATATCCTTTACTGTTTTACATGTACATTTTAGTTTGCCTGATAGTACCTGATAGTAGCAGTACTCTTACTTTCTGTCAATAGGTGACCAAAACTGGTGGGGATCATCAGTAGAAGACCATTAATTAAAGAGATTTGGCACAGATAGAGTGACACGGTCATGCTTAAACAGAGCATTTTATAATCTGCTACTCCTGCACCCTCCTAACAAAATCTTCACATTATTGCAGGTACAAAATTCCATTTTGTTAAGAAATCTCTTCCATAAAAAGCAGACTTCTCTAACTCAATGCTAGAATTGCCCCAATGGAAGTGTCACATGAAGAATTTAGTCACATCATGACTACTCAGCTTAAACTACCTACAAAAACTGTAAACTTCACATTCTACTGCACAGACTGTTTAGCATTAAAGTGTAATAATAACCAACCACAGACAACCATTGCAAAATAAAAATATCTTAAACTACAAGAACTAGTTCAAAAAAGCTTTAGGGAAAAAATAATGGACTGAAGAAGCAGTACATGAACACAGCTGTTATTATTCTAGAAAATAATGGTGCAGGAGGGGGAAGCGTCTCAGCATACAGCATGGTGGGCAGTTGGGACAAAGACATAACTGTAGGATTTTCTCAATGGAAAAAATTTGATAAATACATAATCACTACAGCCCCCACCCCCCAACCCACTTATCCATACAAATCTAGACTGGACCGATCTCTTTTTCTTAGTAACATACATGATTTTCTTGTCTAAATGCCTGATTGTCCACTATAGCAACACATGTTGCACTACGAAACACACACTGCTGCAAGACATTAAATCATATCTAATATTTCAGAGTCTAGAGACTAAGGCTACGTTCACACTGCAGGTCTTAATGCTCAATTCCGATTTTTTGATCAAATCCGATTTTTTTGTCTGCTTGTTCACACTACAAATAAAATGCGACAGCAAACGCGCTCTAGTGTGAACGCTGAAAGCGGCCCGCATGCGCAAAAGAAGACGTCACACACAACGCGCTCTGTTTAGACCCAGACCAACAGTATTGTTTGACTGATGGCCTTAATATAAAGACTTCGGACTTTACGTTTCCCAATTTTTGCTTTAAGTTATTTTGTTATTTACATAATAATGTAAATAACCTAATAATGATCCTTATTGCTGTTTTAGAGGAGCGGTGCTTCAAAGGATAATCTGCAGATTATACAGTACAAATAAAATGTTCACGTTGTCTTCCCAACAGTTTCACTGACATCTACACGGGATGGCCAGGAAGCGTTCGCGATGTCTTCTCCGGCGCTGATAACTGGCGTCTGTCTTGTGTCAGTGACGTAAAAGACGGATTTAATGCGACCTGACCGTTCAAACAGCAGTCGCTTTCTAAAACATCGGATATGTATCGGATTCAGGACCACATACGAAAGTGACCCAGATCGGATTTGTGCCGTTCACACTGTCACACCATGATCGGATATGGGCCGCATAGGGTCAAAAAAAATCAGATTTGCGCTTTCGCCTGCAGTGTGAACGTAGCCTATGTCCCCATTGCATTCAAATGGAATAGAATCAGACTCCTGTAACAGACCAGCAGATGGCATTTTAATACTTCTCATAGATACAGAATTTGACAATTGCATGAAATTATGAATAAATCAATAAATTTAATATCGAGCTGGTTTGTTATTTTGCTGAAACAATGTCAGATTCAATACGTTTCTCTGCTCCCCTCCCTAACTGGACCAGGAGTGATATGTTTAACTGCATGTTCTCCTACGACTATCAAGAGTTGGGAGGTTCCAGTCTTAAATCCTCTCTGAGGTTTCTCTCCTTTTGTTTCAGCAGGATTTGTGTGCTTCTGATAAAGCAAATCAAGGTTACACTATGAAGTAAATGGTTAACTTGCAGAAAAACACCACTGTGTGTAGCAACAGGAACAGGAAGTAATACTATAACGCACAAGCCTCCACCATACAAAATCTAGAATACTCCGGACCCGTCATATTATAAAGACATAGTACCTTATTATCCTAACAAAGTACTTCACTCTCAGACTGTAGCATTACTTGTGGTTCTATAGTTTTCTAAAGTAGAAAGTATTTATTCATGAGTAATTATTAAACTCTGACCCTTTCTCCCATGTTGTGTCTTTTGTCATGTCTCTCCCTGCTCTTTGATTAAATGTTCAGGTCAGGTTCTTACTTTGTGTGTGGTGGTCCAGGTTCTTCTCTGAAGTCTGGGGGTTTACCGATGGACCGGTCACTCTTCTGAGACAGAAAGCTGATCTCTGAAGTCTGTGACTTCCGACTTCTGCAAACAAAGATATGTTTATTCATATATCATCAGACATTAATAAATTCTCAGTTGAAAGTCATTTAAATGGGTCTAAATTACAGTTCTCACCATGCTAGAATTTTTAACTTAATACCGATACCTAGTAAAATACTTTAGATACCACTGGGACAACATGTGCAGCTCATGGCAAAGAAGTCATTTCTTGAAAAGGTGAAGTTTTTAATTTTCAATTCTTTTTACAACGTCAACATCAGATATAAAAATATAAGCATTAAGGATTACATTGTATTTATTTTATGAACTATTTCAATCATTACATTACATACTGTAAAGGTATAATATAGTGTCAAAAAGGCAACAAGAAACAACACAATACCTAACACATCTCAGTAATTCAAATACTGTAGAAGTTAAAATGATAACTTGGATAAAACGCAGTATTAGTTATGCTAAAATAAAGCAGAAGAATGAGCTGCTCTGTGAAACACACTGAATAGCTCATTTTTTAAATCCAAGTCAGCTGATAGAGGCTCAGCCAATCTGTGACTAAACTTGATAAGCAGTTAAGAATTGGATGGATTGGAGATTCCTGGAGATGAGTTAGTAGCAGTGATCTTACTCTGTGTCTGAGGGTCCAGGTTCATCGCTGAAGTCTGTAGGTTGTTCTTTGGACCGGTTACTCTTCACAGGCAGACGGCTGGATCCTGCAGACTTCGCTTTGTCCTCCTCTTCCTCCATCATCATCTTATGGACTTCAGTCAGTCTGAGAGGCAAAGCACAGACACTCAGTGAGTTCACAGTAATTGACTTTTGTATTTTCTTTGTATTGTAGCTCTGACACGTCTACATTAAACTGATATTTTACAACACGTGCTCATACTGTCTGCTTTATGATGGTGGGACTATTTGAACCCACCCATATTTACTTATAATACAGATTTCTAATAATTCATGCGAAATCTAAATACTGTATGCCAACATGATTTATTATATACAGTAGATATGATCAAATCTGTGGATAAGCCTTTATATCCTGTGTGTGGTGGAAAGCGCAAACCCAAAATGCAGACTCACATAACAGAGAAAAAAATCATCCACCAAGTGGCATCAAATGGGGAAAAGCTCACAGGCATGCAGGAAACAAGCAGTGCAACACAACAGTGAACACAAGCAAATGGAGGCTTTAAATAGACTGCAGGCTAATGAGGGGGAAAAGAACACAGCTGGAGTACAATAAGGAACAAGTGAAACTAACTGAATGATAAAAGGTAAAGGGAAGTAAAAGTGATGAAACTAGAACTAAGAAAACCTGAAAACATAAACATAAAATACATAAAATTACAAATCAAGACTCAAAACCCCCAAAACAACCAAACAACCCAAAAATTAAGCAGAAAATATTAGACAGAAATTAAAAGTCTGTAACTCAGAGCGTGGGGTCCAAAACCCAGGACCACAACAACACATTAATATCATTTTTTCCCTCCATGTGTCTCCAAAATTACATTTTAATATAGAAAAAAGAGAGTTACCTGAAGTGCAGACAGCTTTAATTTAAGTATTGCATCAAGTATTCAGGGATTACAGTTTCTTTTTTTTTCTACTAACATGACAAGGAGGCCCTGCCTCCTTGGATGAGGGTGGATGAGCCCATGTTTCTGGGCTGCCTTTCCTCATAACAGCCATCCCTCAAGATTCTCGCCATTTAAAGCAATGCATTATCAGGGACTACAACATCTAGTCTTTTTACTGAATCACTCTTGTACAGGTTTTGTTTGGGGGCCTTTTTATTTGTGCTCTATTCTTTCTAATCTATTTATTTTTCAGGTTTTTTCAAATATATCTCTGATTCACTTTCTCTTGCTGACCCTCGTGCTACTGTAGTGTGTGAATTTCCTGAGTGTGGGATCAATAAAGTCTGTGTCTAGGCTAAAACTCAAGTTTAAACTCTTTTAATAATGACCTTTCACCTTTCAGTGTTTCTAATTTGTAGTAGGACTGTGATATGAGTATCTGACAAATTTTCACCATTTTCAAGCTGGAAGAGTGACGGCTCTTTAGTGGCCCAGATCTGGTTTGCCAGAGGTGGCCCACACATGGGCCAGCACAAGGCCAGTTGCAGACACACTGCTGGCCCTGTGCTGGTCCAGAACAGTTTCAGCTCTGGCCCCAGATGTCAGCCTAATGTGCACCTTAATCAAGCCATGTAACAACAACATGTGCTGGAACATAATAGTGCAAAAGTAACATGAGGAAAGTCTGTTCAGACAGTGAATGGACTGATACTTATATAGCAATTTTCAACTCTCCCAGATTACTCAAAGTGCTTTATACAACACGCCACATTCACCTAATCACACACTTTCTCTAAACTGAGTGCTTCCTAACTACATTCATACACATTCACACTCTTGACATGCAGACTGGAGGAGACAGGAATCGAACCACTAACCTTTCAGTAGGTGACCTGCTCTACCTCCTGAGCTACAGCCACCCATTGGCAAATATAAGTGAACCCTCACTAGGTTTTGGATACAGTGTACACTCACAAACCTGTCAAACCTGCATTTGAAACGTTGGCTACCATAGCAGTATAGTATTGCAACATGGCATTTGGGTCTTCTAACTAAAATAGGAGGATAGGGACATAAATAGTGCCTCATTGTCAGACCTGGCCCACATCTGGTTGACATACACCCTGCCATGACACCTGTGGGAGCCAAGTTAAGATAGTTCATATGTTGTAGTAGTTATATTTCGCTGTTGTTAAGCTTGCTTGTGTAATTAATAATTCAGGAAGTAAATGCATGTTTATGGTGGAACTAAAATTATTTTATTGCTGTGTTGGTTTGGTTACGTAGTATCATGAATACATGTGCCTTAAAGACTCGTGTTTACAGTAAAATTTGGGCATCACCGATGTATGCAAATTAGCGCATGCGGTGCGGGAGGGGGAAGAGAGAAAAAGAGTTAATACGGTATAAGCTATACGCGGCAGCACGGCAGAACAGAGCCACATGGTTTTCCTACCGTAGTAGGTTATTTTGTTGAGGAAGTTTTGAAGTTAAACCTGACCACTCCTGTAAGATGCAAACTGTGGAATAAATTTTTGTTACATCTTTTTACAACGGAGTCCCGTGGAGTTCTTTTCTTCTTCAAACTGACCTACGCGAGTGAAGCACGGGAAAACTGGTCTCACGGCTTGTACATTTTGTAGGAAAACCCGCTCGTTGTGGATTAATTCAAGCGACTAAGAAGGAAAAAACCCAAGCTGCTGCAGCGACGAGAAACGTGAGGAAGTGGAGCTAATTCACGAGGAAAAAAGTGCTGAGTCATTGTGGAAGCTAGAGCGGTGAGCTGTGTGGTAGCTAACCTGCATGATTTTTGGATGATAAAATAAGGATTTTGTCGTTGCTATTCGGGAAACTAATACCATGAACGAAGAAGAAGAAGACACTGTAGCAGAAATGGAAGCTAGAGTGGTGAAAATCACACCTAAAGCTATGGAGGAAAAGCTGCAACGTGTTGTTAATTTACGGAAGGCCAAGTTAGCCAAATTAACAGGCACAGTGAAACAAGTGCGCCAGCTGATGGAAAATGAATGTGATGCCAGCCTAGCAGAAGCAACACAGTTAATGAAGGATTTTAATGAGCGTTTTGGAGAGTTTTGTGATTTGAACACAAATGTTAAAGAGGTACTCCAGCAAATGCCAGAGGAGGATTTAACTAAAGACCAGGAAAAATGGTTTGAACCTAAGGCTGATTCCTTCAAGGCTTTTGCTGAGACAGCTTCGGCTTGGATTGACAAAATGGCCATGCGCGCTGTGGAGGCTGAAAAATGTAATGAAGATGTGAATCCATCTGACAGCATATCTAATGCATCTGTCTCAAAACGTAGTGATAAGGCATTTTCAGAACGTGGCTCCTGCGCTTCGTCATTGGTGTCGTCCACACGCATGAAGGCAGAGGTGGAGCGAGCTACCTTATTGATTAAGGCATCATCTTTAAGACAGAAACGCTTGTTGGAGGAAAGGGAGGCTAAGCTCCAAGCTGAAAAGGAGGAGTTAGAAATACAAACAGCTCTTGCAGCAAATGAGGCAAAGATCAAGATCTTATCGGAATATGAAAGTCGTGCATCCAAGGCATCCAGTCGTGTATCCACTCGGGATGGAATGAACTCCTACGTGGCATCGCATAGAGTTGGAAATTTATTTACTTCACAGCAGTCAAATAGTCCTTCCCCCACGCGAGAAAGACAAGCACAGAAGAAGAACATTCTCCAAAATGCACAGCAAGCACACACTGTTACCTCCCAGCTACCACAGACACCAAGTGCTTTACAGGATGTGGTCGAAGTGCTAACTAAGCAGCAGAAGTTAGCTACGTTGCCCCCGCAGAACATTTCTGTGTTTAAAGGGGACCCATTGGAGTATCGGCTGTTCATGCGAGCATTTGAACATGGTGTGGAGGATAGAACAGAGAGCGACAAGGATCGATTGTACTACATGGAACAGTACACAAGTGGGCAACCACGAGAATTGATACGGAGTTGTCTTCATATGGAACCTACACAAGGATATCAAACGGCTAAGAGACTGTTGGAAGAGCACTTTGGTAATGCCTACAAGATATCAGTGGCATGCATTCACAAGGCTCTTAACTGGCCAACCATCAAGTCAGACGATGGAGAGGCTCTTCACGCTTTCGGCCTCTACCTTACTGGATGTCATAATGCAATGATGGATGTGGAGTACATGGAGGAGTTGGATAACACGGCCAACATGCGTGCTATCGTTTCCAAGCTTCCGTACAAGCTGAGAGAAAGGTGGAGAACATTTGCTTGTGGGGTCCTAGACAAGGAAAAACGCAGAGTCAAGTTTGCAGACCTGGCGGAGTTTGTCAATAAGCAGGCCAAAGAAGTTTTGCATCCATTGTTCGGCGATATAAAGGACAGCACCTTAAAGGTCCAAGTTAGAGGGCAAGTGGATGAGAGGTTGCAAAGGAGAAGTGGAATCAGGAAAGGATTCACCACAGCTGCAACTATCACCGCTACACAGGACGTACCCTCTAAAGAAAGGAACAAGGTCAGCGGAAATCGGGTGTGTGCATTTTCCAAACCCTGTCTCTTCTGTCGTGGTGAAGAGCACACCATGGAGCAGTGCAAGAGGATGAGGAAGTCACTTCATAAGGAAAAGATTGATTTCATGCGAACTAAAGGACTATGCTTCAGCTGTCTTAAGCAGGGACACATGAGTAGTTCGTGCAAAGAAAAGGCAAGTTGTCAGGTTTGTGCGCAACTGCACCCCACAGTGTTGCACATGAAGACTAAGCCCAATGCTACAAGCAAAAGGGCAGCTCCTGAAGCGGAATCATCAGAAAGAGAAGACCAAACAGAGTCAATCGTGAATGGATTTGTTGAAATGGAAGCACCTGCTCACGATGCAGAGAAAACAGAGCACATCTTGGCAATAGTTCCAGTCCAAGTGAAACCTAAAAGAGGACAAAAGGTGACACACACTTATGCTTTTCTGGACCCTGGCAGTACTGCCTGCTTTTGTACTGAAGAGTTAATGCATGAGCTTAACTTGACTGGCAGGAAGACAAACATTTTGCTGAAAACGATGGGAGAAGAAAAGGTCGTCAGTAGCCACATTGTGTCTGGGTTGGAAATAAGCAGCTTAGACAGTGACGACTTCTTTGAGTTGCCAGAAATGTACAGTCACAGTGACATTCCTGCTTCTGCCGACAATGCTCCTTCTCAAGACTACGTGAACAGGTGGACCTACCTTCAGCAGGTGTCTATACCTAGGATTGAAGCAAAGATTGGACTGCTAATCGGGGCTAATGCGCCTAAAGCTGTCGAACCGTGGCAAGTTATAGCCAGCGAGAATGGCGGTCCATATGCCGTGAAGACAAGGCTCGGTTGGACCATCAGCGAACCCCTCCAAGGAAGCAGTTCTCAAAGGGCAGCATGCGGACTGATTCAGGTTGCAGCAAACCGTATATCAGTTAGCAAGTTGGACGAACTCTGGACCAGCAGTTTAAAAGTGACTTCCCTGAGTGTGAAAGAAACGAGAAGCAAGAAATGTCAAGAGAGGATTTGCAGTTTCTGGAGATAGCGACAGAGTCAGCTACTATTGTGGACGGACATTACAGCATCGCTCTGCCATTGCGGAACAAGCGCATTAAGATGCCCAACAACCGCAAAGTGGCTGAGCAACGTGCCTTACACCTAAAGCGGAAGTTGGAGAGGAATACTCCATTCCACACAGAATACTCGGCTTTCATGAGTAACATCATAACCAAAGGTTACGCAGTGAAAGTGCCGGAAAAGGACCTTGGTCGTGACGATGGAAAGGTTTGGTACCTACCGCACCACGGAGTTTACCATCCCAAGAAACACAAGCTTCGAGTGGTCTTTGACTGTGGAGCATCGTACATAGGCACCACCTTAAATGATCAGCTGTTACAAGGACCAAATCTGACCAGTACCCTTCTTGGGTAATTATCCGATTCAGACAAGAAGAAGTGGCCATCATGGCAGATGTGGAAGCAATGTTCCACCAAGTAAAGGTGCCTGATGAAGATTCTGACCTTCTTCGGTTCCTGTGGTGGACATCTGGTGACATTACTCAGAAAATGGTGGAGTACAAGATGGTGGTTCACATTTTCGGTGCAACTTCGTCACCAAGCTGCGCCAGCTTTGCTCTGCGCAAATGTGCTGAAGACAACCGAGATCCAGCCAACAGCCAAGCGGTCGACACAGTGCTGCACAACTTCTATGTGGACGACTGTTTGAAGGCTGTGAGCTCAGAAGAGGAAGCCATACAGTTATACCACACTCTTAGAGCTGTATGTCAGAGGGGTGGATTCAGGCTCACAAAATGGATAAGCAATAGCAGAGCAGTTCTGTCTGCTATTCCAGAAGAAGAAAGGGCATCAGAGGTTAAAGATTTCGATCTGGATCAGGACACACTTCCCATTGAGAGAGCGCTGGGAGTCCAGTGGTGTATTCAATCTGACAGCTTCAGGTTCAAGATTGTAATGCCGGACAGGGCACCCACTCGGAGGAACCTCTTGTCCATTGTGAGTTCTGTCTACGACCCACTGGGTATCTTGTCACCGGTCACGCTTCAAGCGAAGAAGATTCTGCAAGAGCTTTGCAGGAGAAAGGTTGGCTGGGATGTCATCATACCTGCGGACCTAGCTCACAGGTGGCTCAAGTGGAAGACCCAGCTCCACCAGCTAGAGAACATAAGCGTTCCAAGATGCTTTAAACCTGTGGGCTTTGGAGAGTCAGTATACAATCAGCTGCAACACTTTGCTGATGCCAGTGAAGAGGGCTACGGTACAGTAAGCTACTTGCTACAGAGGAACAGCCGTAACGAAGTCTACTGCGCATTCATGTTGGGAAAGGCAAGAGTGGCCCCACTTAAGCCCATTACAGTTCCCCGCATGGAACTTACTGCAGCAACAATGGCAGCACGCATGGACAGGGTTCTGGCATCTGAATTGCAGCTTCCACTCCAACCATCTGTATTTTGGTCAGACAGTACCACGGTACTCAAGTATATCAGCAATCAAACAAGTAGATTCCGTACCTTTGTTGCTAACCGTGTGGATGCAATCTTGAAATGCTCCAGTCCAGAGCAATGGAGGTATATAAGCACCTCACTGAATCCTGCCGACTTTGCGTCTAGGGGGCTCCAAGCAGAGAGCTTCATGCAGTCCCACACATGGTTACAGGGCCGGACTTTCTCACCAAACCCATGGAAGAGTGGCCAGAAGAGGTGCACCCAGCTGAAGGCCTGACTATAGATGACCCAGAGGTAAAGGGTAACCTGGTGTGTGCTAGTACAATCAAGGAATGTGAAGATGTAGTGCTGGAGTTCCTGCAGTACTTCTCATCCTGGTTTAAGCTTAAAAGAGCAGTGGCATGGATGCTTAAAGTCAAGAGCATTCTGCTGCAACTGTGTCGCAAAAGGAAGGAGTTGAGTGCTGTTAAAGCTCAACCTGAAGTCGAGAGGGATATGAAAGGTTTCAAGGATAGCCTGTTTCAAGGGGACACCAATAAGCTAACTGTAGAGAACCTTGCCAAGGCTGAAGAAGCAATCATTCGCTACTGTCAAAGGAAGACATTTCCCAAAGAGATCACCGCGCTTTCTAAAGGTCAAGGGGTAAAGAGGACTAGTAGTCTTTTCAAACTGAGTCCAGTGCTTGAACAAGGCATCCTCAGGGTCGGAGGGCGACTCAGCAGAGCGGCTCTACCCGAGGAGTCTAAGCGGCCAGCAATCCTGAACAAGGATCTTCACATCACAAAGCTTATCCTTAGAGAAATACATGAGAACTTGGCTCATTGTGGTCGCAATCATGTTATCTCCAAGTTGAGAACAAAATTTTGGGTACCCGGTGCCAACTCTGCAGTAAGAAAATTACTCGCTAGGTGTATTGCCTGCCGGCGTGCGCATGGAGTTGCAGGACAGCAGCAGATGGCCGACCTACCCCGTGACAGAGTTCTGCCAGATGACCCTCCATTTACTAACTGCGGAGTGGACTACTTTGGTCCGTACGAGATCAAACGTGGTCGAAGTACGGTGAAGAGGTATGGAGTCATCTTCACCTGCCTAACTACTCGTGCAATACACTTGGAGATGGCACCCTCGATGGACACAGATTCCTTCATCCATGCTCTCCGTCGCTTCATAGCCAGACGAGGCCAGATAAAGATCCTTCGTTCCGACAATGGAACTAACTTCATTGGTGCAGAGCGTGAACTTAAAAGAGCCATTGCTGAATGGAATGTGTCCAAAATTGAAGACCACCTAAAACAACAAGGCATTCAGTGGACATTCAACCCTCCCTCAGGACCCCATCATGGAGGGGTCTGGGAGAGATTAATCAAGTCAGTGAAGAAAATCCTTAACGTTACCTTGAGGCTGCAGACACTGGATGAAGAGAGCCTGCATACACTTCTGTGTGAGGCAGAAGCCATTATTAATAGTCGGCCAATAACCAAAGCGTCCAGCGATCCAAACGATCTGGAAGTACTCACTCCCAATCACCTGTTGCTGCTCAGGAATAAACCATCTCTTCCTCCCGGACTGTTCGACAGGCAAGATCTCTACGCAAGAAGAAGATGGAAGCAAGTGCAATACATGTCGGAAATATTCTGGAAACGATGGGCAAGGGAATATTTGCCGCAGCTTCAAGAGAGGCAAAGGTGGACCCGTCCATCTCGCAACTTTTTGGTTGGAGACATTGTGCTTATTGTTGACGATACAGCCCCACGCAACTCTTGGATTACAGGGAAAGTAATCCATACCATCTCGGACAAGGCAGGAATGGTGCGGCAGGTTAGGATCAAAACCAAAACGAGTGTACTGGACAGGCCCATTACGAAGATTTGCCTTCTGCAGGAATCGGACTGACGTAATCAACTGCAGAGACTGAAGTTTGTGTACCTTGGCTCCACAAGTTTAATTTGGTAATTGTGTAATAGAGTCACAATTAGGGGCCGGTATGTGGGAGCCAAGTTAAGATAGTTCATATGTTGTAGTAGTTATATTTCGCTGTTGTTAAGCTTGCTTGTGTAATTAATAATTCAGGAAGTAAATGCATGTTTATGGTGGAACTAAAATTATTTTATTGCTGTGTTGGTTTGGTTACGTAGTATCATGAATACATGTGCCTTAAAGACTCGTGTTTACAGTAAAATTTGGGCATCACCGATGTATGCAAATTAGCGCATGCGGTGCGGGAGGGGGAAGAGAGAAAAAGAGTTAATACGGTATAAGCTATACGCGGCAGCACGGCAGAACAGAGCCACACGGTTTTCCTACCGTAGTAGGTTATTTTGTTGAGGAAGTTTTGAAGTTAAACCTGACCACTCCTGTAAGATGCAAACTGTGGAATAAATTTTTGTTACATCTTTTTACAACGGAGTCCCGTGGAGTTCTTTTCTTCTTCAAACTGACCTACGCGAGTGAAGCACGGGAAAACTGGTCTCACGGCTTGTACAACACCAGTCAGTCAGAAGTGCCAGCTTGATGCCGGATCCCGGCCAGACCTGTTTTCTATGAGCCTGGACTACAATCGGGCCAGATGTGGCATGCCATCACATAGACAGTGCCATCATTGCACACCTGGCCCATATCTGGATGACATACCACTTATCATGCCAGAAGTCAGCCAGCAGTGCCGGCTTGACACCAGATCCGTGCCAGACCTGTCTGCTATCTGAGACTAGGCCCTCAGAGGGACACATCGCAGCAAGGGTTAAAGGTCAGACACCTGGGGCCTGCAGGTTGGGGCTTGGGGCAAACATCCAAGTGCTACAGGGTCTTGCAGCTGATACAGAGTGAACTACCCCCATGCTTTAGAGGTGATTGCCAGTTTGCTGGGTTTTCTTTAGAGAGTGAGAGAGATCATGTTCTACATCATGGTTTAAAAAAAACTGGATTTGTTAACATAACAGACATGAGAATGAATGTGTCTGTAATTCTGACGCTCACCTGTGAGAACTATAAGAGTGTTCGTGTTGTTCATCCTGAATGATTCTTGGCCACAACATGTACAGAAAAGGGTCATGCCACTCCACACACATTTGGAAAATCTCACAGTTTGGTCATAAAATCACAGAATAATTACAACTTGGGGTCAATGCAGCAACATGATTAAAGAAAAACATCTTCTATGTGGCTGTGTTTTCATTTGCAAATATAAGATGTTGAAAGAACTTGTGGTGTTAAAGCTGGTCTGATGAAATGTGTGAATCTTTCCATCTGAGAGTCTACAGGTCACACACTGAAGTTGTGTTTTAGAAACACAACATGCTAACATGAGACATGTTAATGTTGAATTCTTGTGAATCATAATTTGTATCTATTATTGTTTTTTTCTTTAAAACAGTAAGAATAGTTTGCTATTTAAATCTATAATTAATGTTTTACTTTTGGAAAAGTTGTGATTAGTTTGGTAACTTTTGGACCCTCCCATTAATTCAGAGATAAGAACAGGCTGGGAGGGTGAGGGGAGTGTTTTGTTGTTTGTCAGTGAACCTTTGTCTAAGTTGCAAGAAAATATTTGGTTGACTTTTGTTTTATATTTTTACAAGAAATAAACAGCGTGTATTTGTCAGAGTACTGAGTGGGAAGTGCGCTCTAAAACAAACCACAGGTTGCCTCCCACAGTGTTCTCTTGGAGTATTTTTTGTTTTGGAGCTTGAAAGGCTGTGACAGTTAACTGTGACAACACTAACATCTAGTTTAACGTGAGCAAAGTAAAGGCATCACAGAAACTACAAAGGAGCTGCTTCTCCCTACATTTATTCAAATTACAACTGGTTGATGCATAATACAAAAAACACGGTCCATGAGATGCTTCACATCATCTGAGCAAGACTCGAGCGGTTAAAGTGAAGCGTTAAAGTTCACTTCCTGTCTGGGTGGTGACTGTATTTTTTCACCTGAGCTGCTGCAAGTGTTGCAAAAGCACCGTGACTGATAATGCAAGTCTCAGTGTTCAGAAGCCTTTTTCTCCGTGCTCACTGATTTCAGTCAGCAGAGTTATTTCTCATATTGAAAGGACAATGATTTTAATTCGGCCACCTCTCCTTTATCTGGAGAGCTCTCTGTTTTCAAAGAGAAACACATGCAGGACACCCGAGCTCACACATGCTCTTACTGAACTGCATCTTTGTGTATAAATGAAAGTAGATCACGTGTGATTGCAGCATTGCAGTGATTTTCCTCATTTAGTAAAAAATCTAGTCTCTTATTTTCTTATGTTTTCCTGTTGTGATCCAGTGTGACTTATTTCCTTCTTCCTGTTTAGGATTTCTATGACTGCAGTAAAATTCATCAATTATCCCAGCGGACCTGAAGTAAACATCCATTTATACCTAAAGACTGCAGTAGAGCGAAGGACCATTGAACAGTGATGAGCTTGAGCTTACTTTCATCAGCCAGTGTAGTTGTGTGTTCTTCACACAGCAGCAACAGGACACTCACAGTTCAGCTGTAATTTTAACAAACTGCTGTGAAAAACTATAAACACATCAGCAGCTCATGGATGAAATGAAGTTATACATAACATTATAATATTAACATCTATCTATGTATATATATATAGAAAGATATATAGATATGAATACATTCTAAATAAAATTATACATAACATTTATATCACCCGCTCCACTTTCTTTGATTTTTGTGTTTAATAGTTTTCATGAATAATCGATTGATCCGTCAGAATGAATTATGAGATGATGTTTTCTCCTCTCCTGGATGGTCCAGGACCTTTCCTTGGTTTTTGGAACAGCTGCCACATGGACACCTCCGGGTCATGTGTCCTTTATCTGTGTTGCACTTTACAGACGTCTCTGAGCTCTAGTCTCACTGCATTTCTAATCATGTTCAGCATGTTTTTTCATGAATTATTAATGAACAGCATTATGTAAACAGAGTGCTGCTGGCAAGTGAAAACAATAAAAAAAACCACATCCTTCAGTGGCAGAGAAGAGGAAGAGGAGCATGAAGGCCAGGACAAAGGTAAGTTTCCTCATGTTAGAAAAGTCTCTGTGTGAAAAAGTCTCTGGTTCAGTGATTGTTCGTTTTTCACTCTGGTGAGTCAGATGGATTACTACTCAAGCTAAGGTTTTGCTGTTGGAGTAAGACAGAGCTTTCACTTTGATCGAGGTGACTGTCAATAAAGTGTTTTGCATCAAAAACATCTGACAAATGTGCATTTGGATTCATGATTTAGTTACTGAGGACTGAGATTTGCTGTTTTCTACAGAGTGTAGTAAAACATGTCAGTAAAATAAACACAGTATTTTTACATTAACGTGCTCAGACGTCCTGTGAAACCTCCCCAGGAGCACTGCTGAGGTATTCTGGGCCGGGGGCCAGGGCACCTCCTCGGGCTCGGCAGAGGTCTCGTCAAGTGATCTCATTAATATTTAATATAACACAATAAATTCATATGACAAACAGTTTTCACTTAACAGTTAAACTAAATGATTGCTGTTCCAACTGATTTAAAAACAAGAATAATAAAAATGTCTTTACAGTAAATACATTTTATGTTGGTTTGTTTTGTTACTTTTAGTCAGCATATGACACATTCATTATCCCAGTTAGCACAATGTCACTTTGAATGTTAGGTGTAAATTAACCACAGGTCACACTTGTCATGTACTGTTGGATGGAGGCAGTGAGCAGCACACAGGAGCTCCTGATCTCTGAATGTCTGACTTATAAAATCTATGATTTAATAAAAAACTATTGAGTAAACTGTAATCGACAGAGCTTTAAAGAGAAAAACAAAGTACTTGTATATAACTGGATTAAAGGGAAACTGTGCTGATGAAATCTAAATGAAGCAGAGTTACATAAACTAAATGAAACATGAAGTATAATCATAAGTGACTGAATGTGATGGTTTTCACTTTAACAGAAAAGAAGAAAATGTGATTTTAAAGTTTAAACCCTGTATTAAATCATGAATGTGGAAGAGGTTAGCTAGGTAGAGATGATCAGATCGAGTGATTAGATGTTAATAATGTGACTGGATGTCCCCATTAGGTCGGATGTTGTCTGAGAAGATGTGACGTCCAGTAGGAAAGGAGGGAGGAAGGGTGAGCAGGTATGAAAGTGAGGTGTAGAGGAGATTCTGGGTTTTTGTTCTCTGTGAGGTAAGTGGTTCAGATGAACCATGTGAAGCCTGGTTTACCTGCTGGGTAAGACTCACAGGAGCAGAGAGGAGCGCTTTTTCAAACAGAGAGCTGAACCAGGCTTCCTGTGTGGGGGTCGTGGGGGTCGTGGGCTGCAGATCGAAACTACTGAGGTGTCAAAATACACCAGGCGGCAAGTGTGCGGCTCTTTGAGGTCTTATGCATCACTTCTCTTTGTGGCCTTGAGGGAGACGCTGACTGCCTTCATTTTTTAAAATATTAATTATAGATTTTGTTTTGCAGGTCTATAAATCCGTCGCCTGTATCATTGTGGATCACGATCTAACAACAGCGTCAGAAAGTGAATGTTGACTATGGATGAAGTTTAGAGTAGGTTTGTGAATGATCATGGTCAAAAAACTCATTGGTCTTGGACTCAACACACACACACACACACACACACACACACCACATAGTGTAATATAATACGAACTCTGACTCGTGCGGGAGCAGAGAGGAGCAGCCGCCTCTGAGAGTGTCTGAGAGCTGCTGAGCGCGCAGGTGTTTCGCTGCTGCTGCATCTGATAAACGCCAGAGAACAACCGGAGCTCGGCTCAGACGACCTGTTTTTCATGAAACGGCAGCTCCCGAGCAAGAAAGCGGAAACAGCGTCGACTGATGGGCTGAGAGAGGAGCGCGAGCAGCCGGGTTCAGATGAACGGGACTCAGAGTCATCCAGAAAACGAGCCCTGTGCACCTGAAGCGCACCTGAAGCTCACCTGCTGATGTGTTCAAGGACGTACAGCATGTTTGACTCGCAAATTTACGAGCTCACCGCAGCGCGAACAAACTGGACACGCGCGATGTCTGTGGGGGACATCCAATGAGAGACGTCACTGTCACACGTGACAAACTTATCACCTCAGATCAACGTGATGTTCCAGAGAAAATAAGTGAGAGGAGCAGAGGAAACGAAGGCCATGAAAGTCTCTGAGTTTGGAGAGCTTTGCGCGCGCACTGCTGAGTAAGCAGCGCAAACAGCTCTGACGCGCTCTGCGCGTTTTCTTCATCAAGGCCATTGTTCAAGAAAAAGCGCCTTTTTTTTTTTTTTTTTTTTTTTCAAAAAATGCGATAAAAACCTGAAACACGGGAAACCTTCGTGTAAAATCTGTGCTGGCAGGGATGACTCCACAGCCCGCGGGGGTCTGTGAGAGGATGTTCTCGCCACAGAGCACGTGCACAGAGTCAGCGGCTGTTCGTGTCTCCGCAGTCAAACACAGAGACAAACACAGAAAAACAAGCAGCACGTTGTGTGAACACTCACCAGCCTCAGCTTCAGCTTCTTCCCTCTGTTCTCTCCAAACTAACAGTCTCGAACGTTTGAGTCTTATTGCCTTCCTCTCTGCAGGAAATCGATGCTGCTGTGTAACCCCGGGGTGAACCCTCGCGGGCAGAAACCGCACACCATGAAAAAGCAGGGTTCACATGACAGCTTAACTTCACCGCTTTGCCTTAAAAGGTTTGGAGAAAACTTAACAGAGAGGTTCTCTGTAACAGCGCGCACTAAACTAACAGAGTTTTTTGTTTTGTTTTGTTTTGGGGTTTTTGTCAGCACAGAGAGACTTCATGTTTCTGATGTTGCTGAATGGGTGAGAGAGCGAGGGAGAGAGGGAGAGGACTCGTTTCTGTTTTTCTGTCTCTTCGTGCAGCTGTGAGTGACAGCACAGCGCCTTATTATCGCAGGCCTCAGTAGTTTAATGGTGTTTAGTATTAGTTTTCAGTTGTGGTTGGTGGATGCAGTTCTATCTTCTAGTCTGTCGGATGTTTTATGACACGTCATAAGCAGTGCCTGAAATTTAACAGGATGCTATTAGAATGACATGAATTACAGTGTTTGTTGGTTTCAAGGATGTTTTATTTACTCTTGTTCTGTTTTACCTCAATTGATCAATATGGAGGAAATAAATATTACAATTACACAGTTTGGTCTGATGAATAGATTCTGTTGATGGCTCTGCAGTCTTCATAAACCGCTGTGGATCAGACCTGCGGGCTTTAAAGAATTATCGCCCCCTGCTGGTACTGCAACTTAAGCACGTGTGTCCATTTCAGGAGAGGCAAAACATGACCAGATATTCTCTAGTGTCCCAGCTTTGTTGGATACTAACGTTGGAGTTGGCAGTAATGATATCAGTCAAAAACATGTATACCTGAGAAACAACACTAGCAGCTGTGGCAGGTGTGGAGCATCAGTGGGATCCTGGTGGAGTCCACGGCTGCTGTGGGGCCAGAGTTTCTTAGAGGCTGACGATCCAATCCCACCATGAAGACTTCAAGCTCCCTCTGCAGACGTGGAAGAAACAGACGTGTAAAATGTTGTGAGAAGAGTCACGAACGGACAAAACAGCTCAATAAACACAACTTTATCACTGCTGTTAGCTTCTCACTGACAGTTCTTCTAATGTGGCGAGTAAAAATCACAAAGTAAAAGATTAGTGGTATTTCTTTTATATTATTTCTTCGACACCCACCAAGTGAAAGCAAGGCCCCAAAATTTAAACTGAAAAAGTAAAATTTAAAAGGGTAAATATAAGAACCTAATTTAAATTAAAAGATAAAATCTGAAAACAAAAAAACACAACATACAATAGATTATTGCATTTTCAGAAGTTCATATTAAAACTTGATATTTCACTGTTGATTGGTACTTTTTCAATGGCTGAAATTTAGCTTCTTTGAATTTGTATAAACTGCTCAGAATTATTCCTGCATCATATACGTGTCTTTGAACGTGCACTGCCTCGATACAGCAGGTGTTACTCACGTGACTCGAGTGCTTCAGAAATCCAGAGACATGAAAAGCAGGCTCTGTCCTCAGAAAATACTTACCTCACTAATTACATATATCAATAACACACATGACAAAGTTGCACCAACCCAACTCCAAACGGCATCGTCAGCTTTAGTCTGCAGGACATGGCTGTACTGTTTCAATATGAAACATCTGCAGTTTAGTTTCCATGGTGACGCCTTCAGCTGTTTCACAGACTGTGTGCTGATGTTCGCTCACATTCTAACATTTAAAGCTTCTAATTGTAAAAGTCTGCAGAGTTGGTGGAAGCCCCTTCTTCTTTGTCCCAACTGCAACGTCAATCTTTGACTGAAGCTGAATGTTTTTCAGTCCTCGATAGCATCCCAGTGTCAAACAGCTCAAAAAAGAGTTGAGTTACTTGAGGTAGGTTCCTGAGAGCATCTGTTAACACTGGTAGACCCCGAGGTAGAGAGGATTTGGAGTGATGGGCACAGGTTCATCCGTGACACTCAGCAGACCGCAGGCTCGTCACTCTCAGAAGGTTATTTAAAAATAAACAGCTTGAAACAAACTAGAAAAAAATGTAGAAACAATTCAGAGATTACCAAACTTAATATTCTTGCACCTGTTCAGTTATCATGGACTTGAATGCTGTTTTCCAAGGCTGAATGATCGGACACGATACATCTTTAATGACTGTAAAATTAATAACCGGGTCGGCACAGCACAGGTTGGAATTTATTTAGATGTTGTGTAATCCACACAGGGCCAAAAGTATAGAAATAGAAAATACAAACAAATGTCTCTTAGCACCTTGCATCTCGACCACTCTTTTTATATCCGCTAACAGGCTTCAACACGACTCTGAGGGGATGTGTGAGGACTGGTACAGTTCATTCCACCTGTGTTTTAACTCTACTGGACAGAAACTGGACAGCCGGGAGTGCAGAACCATCTCTCTGAAGCCACCAGGTGGCAGAAATGTGTTGAACACATTTATATTTATGTTTAACCATGAAACAATCACTGAACATTTCCACATGAAACATTTTTGACATCACAAAATATTTTTTTCCAACAATCCGGTGCAACGTGTGTCAGTCCAGATCCACTGATGATCCTCTGTCAGATCCAGAGGGACACACAGGGATGATGCTGGACTCTACATTGTGTCTGACAGTGGAGCTGTTCTCAGAGCAGTTCACTCTGCAGCACTGACAGTCATCTGCACTTCATTCCTCTGTCAGTCACTGCTGGATGAAGCTCTCCTCTCCACCTCCCAGTAACATGGCCCAGTCAGAGCGTCTCTACACACAAGCTGCTGCTGCTTCAACCTCTCTGGATCATCAGGACACAGCTGCTCCTCTCTCAGCACACACACCGTCCTGTTACCATCATCACCACCTGCAGATGAAAAGGAAGAGATGAGCGAGTGTTTCCAGAGACTGTAGTCATTGATGTCCTCTCAGCTCTCATGAAGCTCACACACCGTCTGTCTTATCATTAATTCTGTGCTTCATTTCAATCCAGTTCACAGTAGAAATAAACAGCTGAGAGTCCTGAACCTCCAGCGAAGGATTTCATGCTGTTCCACTAAACCACAGAGTTGTTGAAGAACATCTGTTTTCGACTAATAAAAATGGAGGAGGACGCCGAACATGTCTGGATGCAACAGCTTAACAGTACACATGCGTACAAATGAGATTCCTGGACTTCAGGAGAGCCTTTATGCCTGTATGAAACCACATGGTTCATCACAATAAGAGCCAGTAATTTGCAGACTGATCTCAGAGCTGTGACAAAGTTAAATCTGATCAGCTGTTCAGAGTGGAAATGAGAAACAGTGAGAGATCAGGTTTGATGAATCAGGACCACCTGCCAGCTGGAATCCAGCTTTATTTCCTGTAGACATGAACACAAAAGCAGCAGTCCTCTTCACATCAAACACATGATCACAACAACCTTTTGATTGGCTGTTATCGATTTCTCTGTCCAATCCTGAAGCCTGTCACCATCATCCTCTCACAGCTTCACTGAGAAGCTGCAGCTTTACAGGAAACACTGGATCTTTGTTTCATCCTGACTGTGTTTAGTACAATACTGCTGACAGCACCACCCACTCACTCCATCACCCTACGGACCTCAGAGTCTCCAGTCTGTAGTCTGGACTCTCCACCAGCTCAAACAGCCGCTTCATGTCTGATTCCTGCAGATCGTTTCCGCGTAAGATCAGCTCTCTCATAGCAGAAGAGTTGGACTTCAGAGCTGAGGCCAGATAATCACAGCTGATCTCTGACAAACCACAGCCCATCAATCTGTATAAAGAATGAAAGATGTGAGTTTATTAGACAAAGTGCTTGAAATCATTCAGTGTTTCATCATCTGTTCAGAGCTGAAGAAGGTTCAGAATGTAGAAGTTTAGAAAATGGAAACTCCAAACAGCTGAAGCCAACAGGAAGCAGCTTCAAACAGGAAACTGTGCAGAGTTTCAGACTATATGTCCTGATGCAGCCAGTTGGATTTTGGAGATTTGAATCTCTGTTCTGTGACTAAGTCCTTGAATCATTTCTTCCAGTTGGTCCAACAAGACAGACTAAGTGTTGGACATGTGTTGTGGCTCCATTAGGGGAGCATGTGATGGCCTGCAGTTGGTGACACGGCAGCTAGCGAAGAGGAGCTCGTCGGCAAAAAGAAAACCAACGGCTCAATTATTTGGAGATGGTTCGGGTTCAAAGTGTCAGATGAGCAGCAGAATAATGTATTCTGTAGAAAGGTTCGAGCACTAATCTTTTCCACCATTTACAACAGCGCCATAAAGTGCAGTATGAAGAGTGTGTGAAACTGCGTGCTGTAGCCCAGACCGCAAAGTCTTCCCAGGTTCCTGCAGCGAAACAGACCATCTTACAACACTCAAATACTCGTGCTGTGCCACATGATAGAAAAAGTGAGAAGTGGGGGGAAATTACTAAAGCAGTGGCCTATCATATCGCTAAAGACATGGTCCCCATCTCAACTGTGGAACAAGAGGGCTTTATACAGCTGCTAAAAACTCTTGACCGAAGATACCAGTTACCTAGCCGGAAATACTTCACCAGAGAAGCACTGCCAAAAATGTATACTGAAGTTAGACAGAGTCTCGCTGCCCAGCTCACCAAAGTGTCTCACTCTGCACTGACCACCGACATGTGGTCCAGGAGGCCATACATGAGTGTAACTATCCATTTCATGGAAGACTGGGAACTGAAGACTGCCCGTCTCCAGACCAGCTACTTTCCTCAAGACCACACCGGAGAGCATACAGCTGAAGCCCTGCAGGATGTCCTCAAAACCTGGACGCTCAACCCGACGGGACTGGTTGCTATAACAACTGACAACGGGGCTAATATTGTCAAGGCGGTTCAACTGAACCAGCGGCTGAGGATCCAGTGTTTTGGTCACAGGCTTCATCCGGCCATCGGTGAGTGCAACACTGAATCTGCTGATTTGAGAAAAAAAAATGCTAATAAATGAAAAGTGTATAGAGTCACTTGCAGAGCTAAACATGCCTATGCCTAAGTCATAGCCAGCATATACATCTATCACCTAGAAATTGAAAGTTAGTTGAATAAATAAATAAACTATCCCTATTAAATCCAATAAACTTACTGGAGTGTATTTGTGCTTGTATTTGAGGATTGTGACACTAAATGAGGACCCCAGCTGAGACAAGACAGGGATAATTTTTAAATACATAGTGAGATTGAAAAGATGGAAAAATCATCACCAGTCATTCGCTGGTGATTTTATCAAGATAGTTTAACATCAACATGTAGCATCACATCTTATACAACTGAGATGGATGTTAATTTGCCTTTGAGCGATCTGCCTCTTAACATAACAATTAAAGTAATTTTAAAAGTTTGTATTTTGTGTGTCACAGGACATGCTATGGATGATGGCCGCATTACCCGGGCTATTTCTCTGTGTAAGAAAGTCGTGAGCAGCTTCTCCTACAGCTGGAGGAAGTGCAAATACAGCTGGGTCTTTAAAGTCACCAGCTAATCACAGAGGCAGCAGCTGGCTGGGGATCAAGGCTGGTCATGATAGAGGGTTCTGGAGCAGGAAAGAGCACTTTCTAAAGTCCTCTCTGTCAACATGAAAACCAGACCTCTAGTCCCTACTTGGCAGGACATGGAGGTCCTGGAGGCAGTTCAGAAAGCTCTCAAACCCCTTCAGGACTTCACTGATGCACTTTCAGGAGAAATGTGACCCTGTCGTATGTCAGACCTGTGCTACACCTGTTTAACACTAGTCTCCTGGCACCTGGAGAGGATAGTGAGCTGTGCAAATCCATCAAGACCCGCATTGTGGATTACCTCAACAATAAATATGCTGATCCATCCACCAGTGACCTGTTGGACATGGCTTCTTTTGTGGATCCACGGTTCAGGGCGAATTACATCCCAAGTGAGAAAATCAATGCACTAAAACATAAACTCATGTTGGAGGCAGAGTCTCTGCTCAGCTATCAGGGCACGTGTTTGAGCTGCCTGATCCAGCCGTGCCTGAGTCTGCAGACCGAGAAGCAGCAGCAGTAGGACACACAGCTAAGAAAAAGAGATCTCTGGCAAGCTTCTTCCAGCACAGCACAGCCGCCAACACTGGTTTCACACAGAGGGAGGCAATCGAAAATGAATTTTCTAGCTACCTGTTGTCAGTTTGTGTGGAGAGTGATGCTGACCCTCTCAAATGGTGGAAGGAACATGAAGTTGCCTATCCAGCACTGAGCCGCCTGGCCAAGAAATACCTTTGTGTGCCAGCTACCAGCTCCCCTTCTGAAAGGACTTTTAGTTGCAGTGGAAACGTTGTAACCTGCCACAGGACATCCCTGAATCCTGATACTGTTGACAGATTAGTTTTCCTGGCACAAAATCTGTAAGCTGTACAGTTGTTGGCCTTGACAATTGTTTGTGTTCTTTCTATATTGGGGTGGCTGTAGGTCAGGAGGTAGAGCAGGTCAGCTGCTAATCGGAAGGTTGGTGGTTCGATCCCAGGCTCTCCCAGTTTGCATGGGCAAGGTGCTTCACCTTATATTTTTATTGTCATTGGAGATTTGCACAGAGAGCCACTGACTAAAGAACGGAATTTTGTTAATTGCGTTCAATCTGTTTACATGTTTTGTTTTTGCACAAAGTACCAGATGATTGTTCAGGAATACACACAAAGAAGCATTTACTTTACTTCAGTGTAAGCACTTTTTAAAGAGCAGGTTGCCCTCGTTATTTTTGCTCTGCACCTGTTTGGTTTACATTTTACATTTGGTTTACAATTGTGAGCTTTTTGTTATACATGAAAAGAAAATTATTTTTATTTTACTTATGGAGGATTATTTATGATTAATTTTTCATGTACATCTACAGTTGTATGTTAATAAAAGAAGCTTTGACCAAGAACTCTCTTTTTGTTCTTACTTTATGGGATTAAACAAATATCGAGATATATATCGTATATCGCCATCCAGCTAAAAATATCGAGATATGAATTTTGGTCCATATCACCCAGTCCTAACTGGAACTGAGGGACTGCTTTGACTGCACCCACTGGGACTTTTTAAAGGCTCATATTCTCACTTGGATCATCCACACTTCAGTCAAAGGTTTGGACACACCTTCTCATTTAATGGTACATTTGTGGAATTTCTTGCCTTCTTAATGGGGTTGGGACCATCAATTGTGTTGTGCAGAAGTCAGGTTGGTACATAATTGTCAAATAGGGCTGTCAGCTATTAGAATTCATATTAGAACCAATCAGCTAAGTAAAGAGAAACAACAATCCATCATTACTTTAAGGAAAATTGCTAAAAATTTGAATGTGTCCCCAAGTGCAGTCGCAAAAACCATCAAGCGTTAAATCAGAAGGTGTGTCGTGTATTTCTACTTCTTTCTGGGAAAAATGGGAATTACTTTAAAAACAGGAACTATTTTCCAGAATAACCAGTCTTGGATTAGTAAATCACTGAAACATGAGGGAGAGAACACAAACACGTTTCCCAAGAAAACAAACGTATCAGGATGGAAGATGTACATTCACAGCGAATTATCCAGAAATGAGAACGTTGCTCTGCTACAGTCATTGGCCTACTCCTCAGTGCACAGCATTACAGTATCAACTTGCTGTTTAGTGTCAGCACAACTTTCAACATCATATTCATATCAGTACAAGTACAACATGGTGACTGACCTCAAAGACTCCAGCTTACAGTCTGGCCTCTCTAGGAAACCACACAGCTGTCTCACTCCTGAATCCTGTAGACTGTTCCAGCTCAGACCCAGATCTTTAACATGGGAGGGGTTGGACTTCAGAGCGATGGCGAGAGAACTGATATCTGACAAACTGCAGTCATCCAATCTGAATGAAGAATAAAAGATGCAGGTTTATTACACAGTGTTTTTGCCTGAAATCATTCAGTGTTTCATAATCTGTTCAGAGCTGAAGACAGTCGCTACGATGTCGATTCAATATGAGCCCAGAATAAAACTGATAAATATAAGGTCTCCATCTTTTTACGTCATGATCCTGGGTCTTTGACCCAGTGTTTTGTTCTGGACTCATTCTGTGTCTCATGTGGATTTTTATGTTCAAGCTCTGTATTATTTAATCTTGAGTTCAGCATGGTTCTGGTTCTCATCCCCAGAGTCTCATGTGGAAGTCAGTCATGACCCCGTCTCTCCGTGTTCCCTGTTTAGTTCTGTACAGTTTATACGTCTTGGTCCTGGTCTCAGTGTTTGTTGTGTCCTCTTTTACTTTGATCGTCCCCCGTCTCATGTTCAGTTTTGTTTCCCTGTCTCATTAGTTAGATTCTGTTCAGCTGTGTTTCCATGTATCTTGTCAGTAAATGTATGAAAATACATTTAAAAGTCCAACATTTATGCTTAACACAGTCCAAAGATGACCAGTGAGTGGGACTGGAGTCTTTGCCAGGCTGATTCTGGGCCCTGGGCCTTATGTTTAACACCCCTGGTTTAAACCACAGAAGAAAACAGACTTTACCATGAAGATCCTCAGTGTGGATCAGTATAATATCAGCCTGATGTCTGCAGCGTCAGGACAACTTTCACATCATATTCATGTCAGCACAACTCAAACACGATGACTCACATCAGAGTCTCCAGTGTACACTGTGAACACTGCAGAAAACCACACAGCTGCTTCAATCCTGAATCCTGCAGGTTGATGTTGTGACTCAGGTCCAGATGTTTAAGGTGGGATGGGTTGGACTTCAGAGCTGAACCCATAGAGCTGATATCTGACAACCAGCAGCGCTCCAATCTGAATAAAAAATAAAAATGGAGATAAAGTTATAATTGTGAACACATCAGTTCTTCTCTGTCTGTGCTGAGCTGTCAGACTTCGTGGAGTGGATTCAGGACACAGACACCCTCTGTGCTTTTACTTTTTTTTTTACTCTCTTTGTGTTTATACACCACTCTACATTTAATCAAGTTATTATTGATTGCTGTGTGTCTCTGTCGTTTCTTCCTCCCCAGGTGTTGATAGCCCAGATCTTGTTCTTCCCATTCAGCCGACTCCTCGGGACTTGCCTGGCCCTTTGCAGATATTTGGTGGTCAAATTCTCTGGATTATTTGGAAAGATCATTTTATTCATGTGGTCATTTTTTAATAATTTAAATGTTGTTTGACAAACTCAGGACAAGCATTTATTACTGCTTTATACAGACTTTACAGAGTACAGTGGCGCTGTCTTTCCTCGTCATCAATAATCATCACAAGTGTATGTAATACCAGTGAGGCTTCACCTGACTCCTCTGTTTTAGAAAGTATTTGAACATTTCAATAATTCCTTTCAGTTACATCTGATGATGCGCTTGATGTTGCTCTATGTGTACCTCTAACATGTTAACACTTTACCAGAGGAGGTCATACCAGAGATACACATATCATACACAGATATGAAATATAGAAAAACAACAGCAGCTGCTGTCAGTGAACCCACCTCAGAGTCTCCAGTTGACAGTTTGGACTCTCCAGTCCAGCACACAGAAGCTTCACTGCTGACTCCTGCAGTTTGTTCAGACTCATGTCCAGCTCTGTCAGATGGGAGGGGTTGGACTTCAGAGCTGAGGCCACGACTTCACAGTCAGTCTCTGAGAGTCCACAACCGATCAGTCTGACCACAGAAAATATGAAAGATTTCAAGAAAGTTACATGAAAATAGCATTTTCTTAATTTTTCTTTACAAGAGAGATTTAATTTTTTTTTTTACATTTTATTGACCCAATATGCAGACATTTTTGATCTATCAGCCCCAAAATCATAGATCTGGGTTTATTTTGATTGTTAAAAAAAAGGAAAGAAAAAGAACTTTTTTTGTTTATGTTTCATAATTTCTGAGATAATCAACCATTGCCACACATTTTACATAAAAATGCCTTTATTTAAAGGACAAAAACACATATTTAATTAAGGTATTTGACATATGAAGCTAAATTAACAGCAATCATTATATACTGTACATTCAAACTTTGGACCATAACATTTTTTGATGATGATGATGGTGGAGCAGACATTCTAAAAATGTAATAATTTGGGAGCCACCCAGGTCTTCAAAATGAAAAACAGTGTTACACACTACAGCATCAGATTTTACTGGACATGGGTTTGAGGAATTGTTCAGTGAGCACAAATCCAGAAGCTTTTGATGAAGTTACAGTGTGAGGCTGACGCACAGCTACATTAATGTGACATCACTTACCGTTTCAGGGAGGACTCACAGTGACGAGTTAGTTCATGCTTTAAAGTCAGTGATGTCCCGGAATTCAAAGAAAAAAGCAGTTTATGAAAGATCGACAAACTCTAACATAACGTGATCCAAATCATCCATGAAGTGAATTTAATCAGCTACAGTCTGTAGTACCAGTCTGTACCACAAGGTGGAGGAGAGAGTAGAGTTTTTTAGCTGGGGCAGTTCATTGAGCTCTCTAAACTCTCTATGACACCACCTGTGAGACTCAAACAAAGTAAGCTGACAGGTGAAGGCAGCTGCTCTCCACCTCTGTACAAACGCAGTAGCTGTGTTACATTCATGTATGATTAAACCAATCAACTGATTTTCCTTTTTTCTTTGAATCATTAAAATCTTCAAACAACCAGAGCAATAAAATCTGGTGATAACCAGAGGAGCTCTGTGCAGTCCTGGTCACAATGACTTATATTGTGTGACTCAAACCTGCCCGACTGCTGAGCCCAGTGCTTTTTCTGAACTTCTGGATGATGAGTGTGGATTTATTAATATTAAGGGGCGATCGTGGTTCAGGGGGCTGGGAAGCTCATCTTGTAACCAGAAGGTTGCTGGTTCGATCCCCAGCTCTGTCTGTCCCAGTCCTTGGGCAAGACACTTCACCCTACCGCCTACTGGTGTTGGCCAGAGGGGCAGATGGCAGCCTCGCTTCTGTCAGTCTGCCCCAGGGCAGCTGTGGCCTGCCTCCACCAGTGTGTGAATGTGAGGCGGTTTGAGTGTCTAGAAAAGCGCTCTATAAATGCAATCCATTAATTATTATTATACAAACCTATTTTGCTTAGCTTTAGCCAATTAGCATCATAGTAAGAAACTGAAACTACTAAGTTGAGTACTATATGTCACATCTGGACCCACCGAGCCTTTTTGCAGCTCTTCACAAGTGCAATCACTCTGTGTCGTCCCTGCTCTGCTATGTTGTAGTCCTCTATGTCAAACTCATCCATGATCTCCTCCGCCTCGTCCATCATGTAGTCCATAGTTCTGCTGTGCAGAAGCACTGATGACTTCAGCCTCAGGGATGATGTTCAGTTTCAATCTGCTGAACAGGAACAGCAAAAGGTCAAAGGGAAGCACTTTCACCAGATGAACACACGAGACTCACAATTCATTTAAAGGATTTTCTGTGTGACGTCTTCATCTTCACAGAGTTGTCTTCAGAGTTATGGAGGACCAGAATGTTCAACACAGCCGAGCTCTTTTTGTGTTAGCTGGCTAAACAAAACCTGAAACCCAAGTGCGCTCACATGAGCGTCATGTCACAGGTCATGTGACTCTTCTTCTGTGACCCCTGTGAGATCTGCTTGCTCCAGTCAGAGAGATTATCAGACGGTAATAAAATGGTGATAAAAATCTATTAAAAACTATAAAATATAACAGCAAAATCCAACAATGCACATACTACGAGATTAATGCTGCAAATTGCCGGTTGTTTCTAAGGAGATGGCTGCACAACTTTAAAGTGGCTCCATTTAAGCATTACAGCTTCCTGCCCCACGGCACACTGACGTTGTGTCCATGTAGGACACAGGTGACTTCTACAGGGACAAATACACAGCTCCATCCAAGAGTGGAACACAGACAAGTCTGAGACGAAAACAGCAGCTTCAGCTTTGACCTGACACATTTTACATCCCAGTTTGATTTGCTTTAGAAACTTCTCGAGATTATTCACCAAATGGTTTGTTAGAGCACAGAGAAAGTCCTGAATTTAAACAGTAACAAAATCCGTGGGAAACATTTTGATTTTCAGTCCACAGACGTCTTCTAGTCAGTATCCTTTCATATCAATGAACGCTTCACATGCTCAGTCCCGTGTAACGTGTTCAAAGATGCTTTGTTAAGCTTGTTATTATGTGTTCAAGATTAAAAGTCGTTCCCTCAGGAATATATTACAGACAGCTGCCATAAAACAGCAGAGCTCCCAACAGTATCACACCCTTCTGCTATGAGCTCCTTAATTTATCAAGAATGTTCACATGACAAACAACAGACTTATTAAACTGGGGAGAAATCACGCCTGTAAGCTAATAAGCTGCTGTCAGTTTAAATTTATGAAGACAAAGTCACAACTACATCTGAACATTTTTTAAAATACTCTAATTATTGCATAATAAATGAATTATTAAGAGAGTTAAAGCCTTAATAATGAATTTATTAATAACCTCAGACCATTTTAAAAAAGCACTTCTTAATTTAAAAACTTTGATTTGCTCCTCCAAATAAAGTCTGAAACACGTCTGTTTGTGCAGGGTGGAAGGAGGATACTGGTGATGTGGGTGTGCTGTAGCCAAACTACACAAACCTGCAGATGGACTACAAACAGGTCATTCAGCATAGTTCATCACTGAGACTGTACTGAAGCAAAACGTCTGTCGCACTGAGATCAGGTCCTCATATTTCCTCAGAGACAGACAGAACGAACGCAAAGTGAACTGTGTGAGCTGATCAACATAATTTAGAGTTTTTATATTCAAATCAGCAAACTTCACACAAAGAAACAAGCTGATTAGAAACAGTTTTTGTGACGTTCAGCTGCAGCTTTAACAGCCTGTGTAACATATCAGCAGGCTTTGGCATGACATTTGACTCGCTGTTAACGTGCTCTGTGTCAGTTATCATTAATGTTGACTGTTCATCAGTCAACCAATCTGGATCCTTCAGACCAAAGAAACAATGAAATGTGGGAAAGAAAAACAGGAAGAAACATCCACCAGGACCAGGCTCAGGGAGGCAGTTGGGGGTGAGGGGATAATTGGCTGGTTCTGAGGGAAACGCGCAAATCAGTCGTGCATGATTGCATCGCCCCGCTAATCAAAAAGTCACCTGCGCGAATATATCACCTGTCGTCGGTTACTGGACTGAGTAATGTCGCCCAACCGTAGGCTGTATACTACTTTTCTAAAAGTCTAGTGTTGGGGTTGCTGTCGTTCTGCTCCTGTCACGGACAGATCGCTCTTAAAGACGCCATGTTTCATGCCAAAGAGACTTTTAAACTGCAGAAAAGGATTTATCGAAGTCACTGACCAAAACCTGCCTGCAGCTTCCAGCCTGTGACCGGAACACTGTTAGTGGTTCAGGATGAACTGGCGTCACTCATGAGGGACACACCTGACACGTTTCACATGTTACAGCCAACATGTTAAACGCAGAACTAACAGCAGCGACTACGGCGTCACATGGATGACGAACCCGGAAGTGAAAGAGCGCAGACAGTTTTCTTTGAGCTGGCTTTGAGTCACTGATCACCGAGTTCACCGCGACTGTCCTTCTCCCCTCTGCAGTCCACAGACACGCACACACTCTGACAGCAAAGCTACAACCACGCTGTGCCAACACTCACCCGCCTCCACCTCTCAGCGCACCACCAACTCTGCTGCTTCCGCCTTCCTGTGTTTGTCTAATCACGTGATCAGAATCGCCCTTCCCTTCTCCAAACTCAGTAAATCAGGAGTGTGTGTGTCACTGTGATCCACACAGATATGTGGTCACAATTGTGAGTTAAGTGTCGTGATATGTGGAGATTATTATGCATGTTTTATTTTGCTGGTTTATTGGTGTAATTTAAATCCACAATGTCATGTAAGTTCCCTGTTGCCAGGAGAGTGTATAACACTTTGGACAGTAGGGGGCAGCAGCGTGCTTTGGGAACTGAGTCGGGTGCATAGCTGCCGTAAGTTTTCCATTCTGGCAAGACTGACCAGGCGAACGGCAGCGTGTCTCCTGGGTTCACTTTCTCTCCTGTTTTACAGGTCAGCCGTGATGGGTAGATGAGGCCTCGTGACACTAAGTGAAAATTAAAATGAAAGTATTGTGAATGTAATATTACCCATTTGACTCAGAGTTTATTATAAAATTCTATTCAGAAAAATAAGTTTATCCAATGTTTTTGCATTCAGTCTATTGCGTTTTTTTGACACCATTTCCCCAGCTTTGGAAAACTCACAGGCACAGATGAAGCTGGGGCACACAAAAACTGTAAAGCCAGGTGGGAAAAGTTCTGATAAGAATAGAATAGAATTCAGAATAGAATTCAACTTTATTGTCATTGCACATGTCACAGGTACAGGGCAACGAAATGCAGTTTGCATCCATCCAGAAGTGCTTTAGCCATGATATAGATATATTACAATATATATTAGCAATAATATAGATATGTAAGTATATTACAGAAATGGATATGTTATAATGTACACGGTGTGAAGTATGTTATGAATATGCTATAACTATAAGTATGTACAGGCTGTAGTGAGTACAAGCTATGTACAGGCTATGAACAGGATATAAATATGAAAAAACTATACAGAAATATGAGATATACAGTTATACAGAAATGTGAACTATGCAAGTTATAAACAGTTGTAGGATTAAAAATTATCGTATGTACAGAATGATTATTTACACAGAACTATACAGTAGTGCAGTTAAGATAAGTGAGATATGTGGATAATTTCTACAGAGGCTATATAAAGTGCTAGTGGTTGTGAGTGGTGGTTCAGTCCATGTTATTATTGTGTGTTTGAGGGTACAGTTGTCCATTGTGTGTGTGTGTGTGTGTAGGTGGTTGTGGGTGTGTGTATGTTCAGTCCATGAGTTTAACGTGGGTCAGATGTCAGGAGGCAGAGTTCAGGAGTCTGACAGCTGTGGGGAAGAAGCTGTTCCGGTACCTGGTGGTCTTAGTCCGGAGGCTCCTGTAGCGCCTCCCAGAGGGCAGGAGGGTGAAGAGTCCATGTGATGGGTGACTGGGGTCTTTGATGATTTTCCCAGCCCTTTTCAGACACCGCGTCCGGTAGATGTCCTTTATGGCAGGAAGTGGTGCTCCGGCGATGCGCTGGGCAGTTTTCACGACCCTCTACAACGCCTTCCGGTCCGAGGCAGAGCAGTTCCCGTACCAGACTGTTATACAGTTGGTCAGGATGCTCTCGATGGTGCAGCGATAGAAGTTCACCAGGATGTCTGAGGACAGGTGGTTCTTCCTCAGAGTCCTCAAGAAGAAGAGGTGCTGGTGAGCCTTCTAGACCAGCTTGGAGCAGTTGGTCGTCCAGATGAGATCCTCGGAGATGTGGACTCCCAGGAACTTGAAGCTGCTCACACGCTCCACAGCCATCCCCTTAATGTGGATGGGTGGATGTGGGTCAGCATTCCTCCTGTAGTCCACGATGAGCTCCTTAGTCTTCTCGGTGTTAAGCAGCAGGTTGTTTGTGTCGCACCACTCAGCCAGACGATCCACCTCCTCCCTGTAGGCGGTCTCATCATTGTCACTGATGAGGCCAATCACCGTGGTGTCATCTGCAAACTTAATGATGGTGTTGGAACCATCAGCAGGTCTGCAGTCGTGGGTGAAGAGGGAGTAGAGGAAAGGGCTCATCACACAGCCTTGTGGTACACCGGTGTTCATTGTGATGGTAGATGAGCAGTGGTTATCCAGCCGGACATGTTGGGGGCGGTTGGTCAGGAAGTCCAGTAACCATTTGCAGATGAGGGAACTGATGCCCAGGTCTGTCAGTTTCCTGATGAGTTGTGAGGGGCGGATTGTATTGAATGCTGAACTGAAGTCTATAAACAGCATTCTGGCGTAGGTGTTGTTGTTGTCCAGGTGTGAGAGGACAGAGTGCAGTGCGATGGAGACTGCATCCTCTGTGCTCCTGTTCTGGCGGTATGCGAATTAGTGGGGGTCCAGGGTGGGGGGGAGACAGGATTTGAAGTGTGCTAAGACCAGCTGCTCTAAGCACTTAGTGATGATGGGGGTGAGTGCTACTGGGCGGTAGTCATTGACGCTAGATGAGTTGGAGTTTTTGGGTATCGGGACGATGGAGGTGGATTTGAAGCAGGCCGGTACCACAGCGTGGGCCAAGGACAGATTGAATATGTCTGTCAGCACTCCTGCAAGCTCCCCCAGAACACGCTCTGAGAACACGCCCGGGGATGCCATCAGGACCTGCAGCCTTGTGGACATTGATCCTGCTCAGCACCGCTCCTACATCGGTGGGGGAGAGAGTCAGAGGTTGGTGGTCTGGCGTCATGTCTGTTATGGTTGTGGTTGTGGGGTTCCCTCGCTCAAAACGAGCATAAAAGTTGTTGAGCTCGTTGAGGAAGGAGACATCAGAGGATGTGGGGGAGGGTTTGGTGGTCCTGTAGACTGTAATGGTCTGGAGTCCTTGCCACATGCGTCGGGGGTTGGAGTTGGAGAAGTGTTCTTCTACCTTCTTTTTGTAATGGTGTTTGGCTTTTTTGATGCCCTTCTTTAGATTAGCCCTGGCTGTACTGTAGGCGTGTGCATCTCCTGGCCTAAAGGCGGTGTTGCGGGCCTTCAGGAGGAGACGAACATCCCGGTTCATCCAAGGCTTCTGGTTGGGGTACATGGTGATCTGTTTCTGGGTGGTGACACTGTCTGTGGTTTTGGAGATGTAATCCAGTACAGATGAGGCATACTGGTCCAGGTCTGTGTGGGTGAACATATTCCAGTCTGTGTTTTTAAATCTGTCCTGGAGCACTGCGTCTGTCCCCTCTGGCCACACTTTAGTTGTCCTCACAGCAGGTTTCACACGTTGGATGAGTGGTGAATACCTAGGTGTGAGGAACAGGGAGAGATGGTCCGATTGTCCAATGTGGGGGAGGGGTGTTGCTTTGTAGGCTCCAGCCAAGTTGGAATAAACATGGTCTAAAGCAGGGGTCCCCAATCTCAGTCCACGAGGGCCGGTGTCCCTGCAGGTTTTAGATGTGTCCTTGATCCATCACAGCTGATTTCAATGGATAAATTACCTCCTCAACATGTCTTGAAGTTCTCCAGAGGCCTGATAATGAGCTAATCATGTGATTCAGGTGTGTTGACCCAGGGTGAGATCTAAAACCTGCAGGGACACCGGCCCTCGTGGACTGAGATTGGGGACCCCTGGTCTAAAGTCTTGTCTCCTCTGGTGTGGCAGGAGACATGTTGGTGGAATCTGGGGAGGACTGTCTTTAAGTTGGTGTGGTTGAAGTCGCCAGCAACAATAAAAGCAGCCTCGGGGTGTTTATCCTGGTGTTTGTTAATGGCTGCAGAAAGTTCTTTCATGGCCAACCTAGCATTAGCGTCGGGGGGGGATATACACTGCAGTGAGTATGATCGAAGTGAGTTCTCTGGGGAGATAATAAGGTCTGCATTTGACCATTAAAAACTCCACATTAGGTGAGCAGTGACTCTCAGTAGTAGTGGAGTTCATGCACCAAGCATTGTTAATATAAATGCACAAACCTCCACCTCTGGTCTTGCCGGAGTCATCTGCTAGCCTGTCGGCTCGGTGTGTGTGGCGTCCTGCTAACTCGATAGCATTGTCCGGGCAGCTGTTGTTCAACCATGTTTCAGTGAAAAACATGACATTTGAGTCCATAATCCGTCTGTTGTTAGTGATGGAGAGCCGTATCTCATCCATAAGATGTCTTCCTATTCCCCCAGTACCTTAAAGGATCCTCTGATCTTGGAATGTTTCTCTCCAACACTCTCCACAATACTAAGGGTTGGCAGTCCCTTATAATAAAATTCAGGACTGCCTGGTCCAGAACAGTCTTCCTAGATGCTTGATTTCAAAATAATAAAACACATATTAATAAAAAAAAAATGATGATAAAGCTGTTCAGTGTCAATATAGGCCGACCTGTGTTCATTCTCGGTGAGTTTGTCTCCTCATTTTCATGTTTGGGTTCTCTGTAATGCCTAAACATTGAGGAGGTGCTTTTGTTTGTGTAAGAAAGCAGAACAGATGCGACATTTAACCTGCATAAAATGAAATAAATAATTTACACTGCAGGTCATATTGCTGTTTTTCCTATTCTGATAGATTACACTGAAACAAAGACAGACAAACAGTTACCTTATTTGCAGTTAAAAGATCAAAATGATCCCACACAGCAGAAACATTTCTTTTTCTTTCGGGCTCCATTTTGTTATGGAGAGATGTGTTTTGTTTTGTTTTTATTTTTGCGAGAGTAATTTCGTGTTTTTTTGTGGCGACTCATTCCGTTGACAGATGCGGATGCGGTACTTTTTAAACACAGTTTGGCGCGTTTGTAATGAGCGATACAGCAGCTGTATCGATCACGTGACTTTTTCTTAAAGCGACGTACACACCGACACAGGCTTCGCTCTGTGAGCTTGATACATGCGTCGGTGCGTCAGTGTTGCTGGACCCATCACTACAGGTCAGTAATGTGGTCAAAAACATAAAGAAATACACAGCTGGACACTGTGATACTTAGACTTTCATGACATAAGACGGGTCTGTGATATGTGATGTATTACACTGTCGCTATGTGAGCTACTTTAGCTCTGTAGGATGTTATAGCTAGGCTGTATGCCTGGGTAACGCTAGCAAGCTGTTGCAACTGCGTATAATACTCCATATAATAATAGGAAGCACCAACCCGGTTGGGTTTACAGTTCCTGATAAACTTGTAGCTTTGTGTTCATGGCAAATGTTTTGTATAATGTGTCTGTAAAGTGTTCTGAGCCCGCCTGAAGTCATGTGTAAACTTGCTGTTTCAGTGTTAGAATCTAACTGGTCTGAAAAAGACATGAAGCGAGAGAGAGCTAATAAGAGTACGGCCAACAAAAATGCTGGCAAGGACAGTAGTGCAGTAATGTTGAAAGTAGAGTTTCCTTTCTATGATAAGACACTACCATGATGATGTGAATTATTTTGTTTATCTGTTTTATGGGAAAAGAGGTGTAGTTTTCATTTGTTTCATTCATTTCAACCCTTTGTTGTTTTATGCCAGTGGTGTGGATTAATATTGAAATGTACTGGTGGAAAACAAGCCATGTGAGGGAATGAGCAGTTATAGTGCAATTGAGTTACCAAAAGAGTGGAGCAGATATGCTCGTGTTGTATGAATAAATTCTGGCAAGACTGACCAGGCGAACGTCAGCGTGTCTCCTGTGTTCACTTTCTCTCCTGTTTTACAGGATCGTAATCTGGCTACGCGCCCATCATAGTGGGGCCTGTAACATCACTGATATTCAGCGTGTACAGTTGATGAAAACACTCGCTTGAATTATTGAACAATCTGCACGGACAGCAGCTGTTCAGGAGTCACGCAGGGCGGGAGACACTGTGACGTTTCACAGGTGAGCTCTTCACCTGCAGCTTCAGGCCTGCAGGTCTTTCTCTGTTGGAAGCTTTCTAGGAAAATGTGATCAGAGCCGCGTGGCTCCTTCTTCCCGCTGCTCCCTGAGACTAACGACTGTTTCAATTTATTTTCATCTCAGGTCTTCAGTTTTTAAAAAAAAATCTCATTCTAAATTTGAAGAGTAGGATTAGGATTTGTGAGCTTTTCCTCGGTCGAACAAGGACAAATCCAAGAAATAAAAAATGTTCCTGAAGAAAACTGAACGTTTGATGCCAAATATGAGGAGAGAAACTCTCAAAACACAAAAAGTTAAAGCTTGAAATCGATTTCCAGAATCAACACAATAAAGATGAAGGTGATGTCTGACAGCCCTGATGTGCGCTGAGGTTCAGGAACAACGCTGACGTTAACCAGGCACAATAAATGTTTTAGTTGGTTATCATTCAGCACATTTATGTTTTACATCGTTCAGTGAAATAGTCTCTTTTTTATTCAGGCTGACTGCACGCCTGCGACAGCATGATGAGGGCACACTGAAACACACCGCAGTTTTGGTTTGCTGCAGGCGGATGACTTAAGTTTGGCTGTTTCCTTCATAAATACCAGCAGGACTCAAATAGACATGTGAATGTTTTATTTGAACGCAACCTTCAACTTTTTGATTTTATTGCACACAGAAAATTGTAGTTTTCTCTGCAACAGCTCATTAATTTCATAAACGCAACACACTATACTTTTTAACATACATGCAGTGTTTTCCTCATTTTACATGTCAGGGCGGGAGCCACAAAAAACGGCTTCTTGAGCATTTCAGGTTGCCTGGTAACCAGCTGATGAAGAGCACTGATTAGAATTTAACTTTATTGTCATTACACATGTATAAATACAGGGTAATGAAATACAGTGGCTGATGCAACACTTTAACTGAGGACAGGAGCCTCTCAGGCATTTGAAGGCACAGCAGAGAATGAAAGAAGAGCACTAACACATGAGAGTGCCTTTATTGATTTTTATTGAAGGAAAGTGTATAATAACCGCCTTAATGTTGGTCTCAAATTTATTCACATGTGCACACAAATGATTATAGAGGAGCACACATTAACTTTCACACTTTCTGTAAATCACACTCTAACATATAAAAAGAAAAGCTGCTGTAAAGCTACATGACTGAACAACAATCAAAAGATTCATCATTCAAAGTCTTGTTTTTCATCTGCAGTGATGGAATTTCTGTTCGCTCTTAAAGCTCGCAAACACAAATACAGCTGTAACAGCTGGGACTGTGCCCTACATTATAAAGCTAACTGAGGTAACTGTTGTTGTGAATTTACACTACACAAAGCTGAATTAGAAAGAATTAAATTCATCAGTCATTTAAACATTATACACAACCCCCGAAACCCTGACAGCAAAATTTGGTTCGTTCAAAAGTAATGCAGGAACTGGTATTCTGATTACACTGCTGTCTTAACTGTCACTCAAGGCCAAACGCTGGTATTTGACCTTTGACATTTTGGCCCTGTACAGGAGCACTCCACAGATCATGGCAACAGCAGCAAGAAGACATCCAGCGATGAAGACCAGGTTCAGGTTCAGGTTCAGGTTGTTCCCTGAAGACCACAAAAGAACCTTTTAGTGCAACTCAAACAAAGCAGCTAATGTTAAGAAGCACTTTGTGTTTCCATACCTGCACTCATGCTGATGTCTGCTGACCTCTTCAAGCGCAGAGGACCCTGGGAAACGAAGTGCGTTGCAGTCTGGATGGCAGAGTCCCTCTTTCGGCGGTGGGAGTGGTGGTGATCGTTTGATGTGGAGTTGATGCATCCCTGTGAGCACCTGCTGTCGGGATTCCCTGCTTCACACATCATTACTGAACAGCTGATGTATACCTGAGGGAAACAGGACACACTGTCAGTATATCAGCAGACCTACAGTTGCCCCTCTAGTGGAACAAGAGCAGAGCTGCAGTCAAACCTTTGCTTTTACATCCCAGGCTACGATTAGTCACTGCCTAATTAAGTTCATGTGTTTCTGCACAATTTTTTATTGTAATTTTGCCTCTGTGGACTAATACAATGGATTTAAAATCAAAACAATGAAGATAAATGAAGCAGTTTAGCAGCAGTATTGCATTATTTGCTCAGGAATTTGAGCCATTCTTATACATTTATCCCATATTTAGAGTCTCAAAAGTAATATGACATTGACTGAGGAATAGTGGAAATAGTTTTCCACCACAAGCACATAAAAGAACTCTAAGCAAAGTTTAAAAAAGCAACTAAAAACTAAATAAATACCTTTAAAATGAGACTAAAATTGGGCATATTTATTAGTGTTTTTAGAAATTGGAGCTTTTAGATATCTACAGTTCTTTACCTGATCGTGCAAACCGATGAACTTGAAGGCCTCGATGCAGAATCTAAACTGTCTCTTGTTGTCGGTCTCATGGATCATCACAGTTGGGTCCACGGGGCACCTAATCAGAGCAGAGCACAAAGGAACACAGCTGCTGTGACTCCATGTCTTACAGTCAAAGCTGCTGCAGATGCAGAGACGTCACAGGGTTTCTACAGCATTTCATAATCAAAGAAAAGAGAAAACTTTGGTAAAACTCTGGTTTTCCTTCTTTTCTTTTATATATTGATCCAATGGTGGGTTTTTGTATCAAACTTGGCCAAATTATCAAATGTTGAGGTAACTGATGTGCCTTAAATAATATACACTTCACTTCCATCAGCACATCCATCATGGATGGATAAACAGTGCAGACAGAACGTGTTCTCATGCGTACCCGTCTTCAATGATGGAGTAGGTTGGTTGGTAATTGGGGTTGTCGTACGGTGAGGCTCTGCAGGACTCCACAAACATCTCGGTGCCATTGACTATGGAGGAAGCGTCTATCTCCATGTAAATCTTCTGCCCTACGTCATACTCCAGAGGGTACGAACTCGGATCAATGATGGTTCTGAACTGGTTGTCGGGGTAAAACTCAAACTGGTAGGTGAACGTGCCGAAGCCTTTATCAAACACTTCCACATTCTTCCTGTGTGCTGTGAAGCCCAGTGACACGTTCCCCTTTTTGGGATACTGACAGTAGAACTCTACTTCCAGGTTATGTTTCCTGGTGATCAGAGCACTGCTGTCATCCACTGTGGTGATTTCATTCTTGAAAATGAGATGTTCCTCGTCTTCCTGCAGAGTCAAACATCACTCTGTCAGTCCTCGTTCTCATATCTAAAACAACAACAACAGAATAGACACAAATGAGCTGTGGTTACCTCGATCTGAGTGCCACAGGCGTTGAGAGGGATGATGCCGATGATGTGAGTGCTGTTGGAGTATCTCTCCAGGCTGCAGAGGGTGTTGCTGGGCTCACTGAGACGCAGCTGATCCTCACGGAGTCCACGGAGGGACGATTTCTCCACCTCTACTCTCATTTCAGACTCAGAGCAGGTCACCTTGGTTTTAACTGAAACAAGTTAAAAACATACCAAATATGTTATGATGTAAAAAGAACACACAGACTCATAATTTACCTGATGATACCCATTCAAGGGGCTGTTCATTAAGACGAGCCTAATGCAGTCCAACACAATAGATTTAAAGATTTTCAGTTTATTTAAAAGTTGCCAGAAATTTGTAAAAATTTTCCAAATCCCAATTTCAAAAAGTTGGGATGCAGTGAAGTCTAAAAAACCCATTATTGAGAATAGAAAATAGAAAATATGTCAAAAAACTGTTTTTATTTTTATTTTATTTTTTTAATTTTGATATCAGAGAACTTTAGACTCACTTTCCTCCGTTCCAACTTTCAAAATAACACACCTCATCTCGGACTGATAGGCGCCGGACCTGAAGAGACATTAGTGAACAATGATAGGCTGACTTAATGTGTGAATTAAATAATTCCCTTTCTATTTTTTCTTCAAACACTCTTGAGACTGTAAGGCTTAAATCAAATGAGGAGAGCTTCATTATCTAATTTGTTCATAGTGGCATTATTTATTCCAAAGGCACATTTATTTAAACTTCTGAGGCCTAGACACAAAATAAATTTTTTTAAAGCACTAAAAACATTAAAAAGTCACTTACTGTGAAGTCGGGGTGCCGTGGTTATGAGAGTGGGTATTGCCTGGAAAACTGGTCACTGCTGACCTGAAAAACCCACAAAGAGTTAAATCATGACTTTCCTCTCCCAAACTAATTCTGTCTTTAAACGAATAAAACTGAGGCTAACCCTGTCGCCGATTCAACAGCAAAGCACACTGGGAAATAATCCCCCAGATCGCTGGAGAACGGCGTCCACCGAAGCACAAACTCATTATGTGCAGTTCTGTGCTTGGTCATATTCATTGGCCCACTCATGATGATATCTTGTATTCTGTAAGAAAACAGCAGAAGGAAACAAGGATTTGCTCTTTCATGCTGATCTGAGCTTTCCTGCTGAAGTGATAATAATGTTTCGCTGCCATCAGGCCTCCTCAATCAAGCTTTGTCTCACTCACGCTGCATATGAAGCCTGTGCTTTGATTCTGATCTCCACCTCTTTGTTGACCTCTGCGTGAATGCGCTGTCCGTGTGCAGGTGTTGGGTGCACAAACTGGGGCAAGTATAGTCCCTCCTGGCATGAAGGAGCAGGTGGATCCACTGGAGTACAGTTAGAATAGTAACAAATAAGCATCCATTAACAAAAAAGGAAGAAGCAGCCGTCTGCACGGCAAACGTTTAAGGCTTTAAACAAACGTGAAGTGTGGTTTGATTCTTGGGCTGCTGAAGAATTCAGTGCAAACAGGTAAAACTAATATTAAGTTTTTAAGATAAACTGTGGGTCACGTAAGTAAATGAGTACATTTTACAACTTATTTGGGAAAAAATAATAAATGTAACAAATAAACACAATAAGAAGAATACACACTTAAAATGATTTAAAAAAATATAAATGTAGGTAACTGAATATATAAAAAGTCTTAAAGGTCTGTTGTGATCAGCTGTTTCTACCACAAACTCAAGTCTTAAATCAGTGGCTGTCTTCATGCGCAGAGTCATGAAAGCAGCAACATGCTGAGAACAGTGCAGGCTGGAGTGTGCAGCATCATCACATCATGAAACACTGAGACAAAACTGGGCCTTACCAAGGAAAGAGAACTGCAACGGTAGTTTACTGAGGGGAGGAGAGGTCGCCTGCAGCGGTCTCCCCGTAGTCCACCACCATGGTGCAGCTGTAGATGTAGTGGGAGCAGCTGTAGTTGTAGTGGGAGCGGCTGTAGTTGACCCCCACCACCACCACCATGGTGCAGCTGTAGTAGGAGCAGCTGTAGTTGTCCACCACCACCATGATGTGGTAGTGGGGGCAGTTGTAGTTGTAGTGGGTGCAGTTGTAGTTGTAGTGGGTGCGGCTGTAGTTGTAGTGGGAGCGGCTGTAGTTGTAGTGGGAGCGGCTGTAGTTGACCCCACCACCACCACCATGGTGCAGCTGTAGTAGGAGCTGCTGTAGTTGTCCACCACCACCATGATGTGGTAGTGGGGGCAGTTGTAGTTGTAGTGGGTGCAGTTGTAGTTGTAGTGGGTGCGGCTGTTGTAGTTGTCCACCACCACCATGATGTGGTAGTGGGTGCAGCTGTAGTTGTAGTTTGTGCAGTTGTAGTTGTAGTGGGTGCAGTTGTAGTTGTAGTGGGTGCAGTTGTAGTTGTCCACCACCACCATGATGTGGTAGTGGGGGCAGCTGTAGTTGTAGTTGTCCACCACCACCATGATGTGGTAGTGGGTGCAGTTGTAGTTATAGTGGGTGCAGTTGTAGTTGTCCACCACCACCATGATGTGGTAGTGGGGGGGTATGTAGTTGTTGGATATGCGACCCATCGTTTCCGTCTTGCAGACAGAGGAGACCTGGAGGACTGGGATCCATCAGAGTAGCTCAGACTGATGTGTCCTTGTGGGAAATCCTCCACCACCAACTCAAATGAATTCACCCTGGGGTCAGCATTAGTGTATTGGTAGTGTAACGTGCAGGAGTCCTAACAGTGGGAACATTTTATAGTTAAAAAAGGAAAAAGTCCAGTGAGTCATTGTACAGTGGATTGGAACATCAGCTAACCTGGTCTAAGTGGAAGCCTGAATGTTGCGTGCAGCCGTAGCACTCCGCACTTCCTGGATTTCCATATCTGCATCTGACTTTGTCTCCATCAGGATCAAATGACAGCAGCTTGTAAGTCCGTGGGCAGTTTTCAGGAACTCTTTAATAAACACATTAACAAAGTCTCTCTCAGTGTCTCACACAGTAACATGAATCATTCACTAGCATGATTATCTTGAAGAAAATGTTCAATGAGAGAGCTGAAGGGAAAATAGACTTAAAAAAATAGTTATACAGCAACTGGTAGAGTTCTCATTAATAAACATTTACAGTGCAAATTAAATTAATAATCAAATGAAAAATACAGTTATTTTATTTGATAAAAAGTTGATAGAAACAAATGAGCGTATTGTTTCCCTTTCTGAGAGTAGCAGGTTTTGCCACAGGATGATGACATTTTGAAATTCTGCAGATTTCAATTCAGAGGCTAATAGTTAAAATCAGTTTCAGGAAGCTTCAATTAATCAATTAATCAAAGCTTACCTGAGGAAAGGTAGGATGGCAATTTCTGGTGATCTGTTTGGTTCTCCAGTGTCAGATCTTTCTCCCAAATCCACAAGAGTGTTCAAGTACCATGAATGGCCCCAGTAATAGCTACGTGTGGGGATCCAGCAGCAGCTCGCTGCCCTGGTATGTTTGGAAATAACAAAGTCATTCACCCACCAACCTCTTGTTTTATGATGATATTAGACAGATTAAATGGATGTGGTGACTTTAGATCAGTAACTAGCATCAATAGTCACACATAATGAAGTATCTTCATACTTCAGTTCAAAAATGCTCACCGCATTTCAAAAGGTCTGTTGGTCGGGACAACCCGCGTGGTGACAGTTTCAGCTTCACACCATTGTCCATTGTACTGTGGAGCATTGGTGCTCCTGTCCAGTATGCCTCTCTGACTTGTGGAGGTGTAGCCACAGTATCCACTGGAACAATACCAGTAGAGGGAGTAGTAACATCCATCATAGGTGTCCCTGTCCCGAATTTCCACCTATAGAAAATAGCATATAAGCAACTCAGTCAGATTCTCACCAGTTGGTTTAGTTTATCACTCCATGTTACCTGTGTGAAGAAGGTTCTGTATCTGTTTTTGATCATGCGATCACAATTTTAAATCAGTAGCAAATGGAAGCAATATCTGCTGCCATTGATTAGTCAAGGCACTGTGGATTTAGAGGTGAAGAAAGTGAAACACGATAATAATCAACTTCATCATCATCATAATTATTATTATTGTGTTTTTCATAATGTTTTCATTGATGAACATTTATTAGTTGTTCTCAATAGTTTTTTTTTTTTTTAAACACAAGGTTTAGTATTTGTTTAAACTTTAATAAAAGACAAAGTGTTTAAAAATGCGTGGATAAGTTAAGAAGCAAAAATTAAGGAATTCAAGGAAAAGGCTGAAAAGCGAAGGCACTGAATGCTGATTTTCTGTTTATTCTATCAGAATAATCAGACCTGCCACATAGTCGGGAAAACAGGTTCACTTATAATCTGTCTTTAATATTAAGCACAGTTAAAAGTTGTGTACCACACCTTAAATGAGCCATCAGGGTTTCTTCCTTTGTAGGTGTAGGTCGTGGTTCCCCCAAAATAATGAGAAGCTGACACCAGTGAGACCAGGAGCAGCTGAAGCAGGAGCATCAGTGTGGAAGCCATGATCCTCCAAACCCAACTCTGTCTCCAGAGATGCTGCTCACATCCACCTGCAGCATCTTTATATACGAAGCAGGGCACAGTCCTGCCAAGTCTAGTGGCATGCACGCTATGTGAGAGAACAATAAGAGCTGCAAAACTGGTCTGAACAGGAAAACACGCCCGTTTAAAAATATATATACTGTAAATGAGGTGAGCTCATCTGCAGAGGAATGGCTTATTTGAAGAGTTTCAGTCAGGTTTCAGAGCTCATCACAGCACAGAAACAGCTTTAGTGAAGGTTACAAATGATCTTCTTATGGCCTCTGACAGTGGACTCATCTCTGTGCTTGTCCTGCTAGACCTCAGTGCTGCGTTTGATACGGTTGATCATAATATCCTATTAGAGCGATTAGAACATGCTGTAGGTATTATAGGTACTGCACTGCAGTGGTTTGTATCATATCTATCTAATAGACTCCAATTTGTACATGAAAATGGAGAGTCCTCTTCACACACTAAGGTCAATTATGGTGTTCCACAGGGTTCAGTGCTAGGACCAATTCTGTTTACATTATACATGCTTCCCTTAGGCAGCATCATTAGAAGACATAGCATAAATTTTCACTGCTATGCAGATGACACGCAGCTCTATCTATCCATGAAGCCAGGTAACACACACCAATTAGTTAAACTGCAGGAATGTCTTAAAGACATAAAGACCTGGATGGCCGCTAACTTTCTGCTTCTTAATTCAGATCAAACTGAGGTTATTGTACTCGGCCCTGAAAATCTTAGAAATATGGTATCTAAGCAGATTCTTACTCTGGATGGCATTACCTTGGCCTCCAGTAATGCTGTGAGGAACCTTGGAGTCATTTTTGACCAGGACATGTCCTTCAACGCACATATTAAACAAATATGTAAGACTGCTTTCTTCCATTTGTGCAACATCTCTAAAATTAGAAATATCCTGTCTCAGAGTGACGCTGAAAAACTAGTTCATGCATTTATTACTTCCAGGCTGGACTACTGTAATTCATTATTATCAGGATGTCCTAAAAACTCGCTGAAAAGCCTTCAGCTGATCCAAAATGCTGCAGCAAGAGTCCTGACAGGGACTAGAAAGAGAGAGCAGATTTCTCCTGTTTTGGCTTCCCTTCATTGGCTTCCTGTTAAATCCAGAATTCAAAATCCTGCTCCTCACATACAAGGTCTTAAATAATCAGGCCCCATCTTATCTTAATGACCTTGTAGTACCATATCACCCTATCAGAGCACTTCGCTCTTGCACTGCAGGCCTACTTGTTGTTCCTAGAGTATTTAAAAGTAGAATGGGAGGCAGAGCCTTCAGTTTTCAGGCCCCTCTTCTGTAGAACCAGCTTCCAGTTTGGATTCAGGAGACAGACACTATCTCTACTTTCAAGATTAGGCTTCAAACTTTCCTTTTTGCTAAAGCATATAGTTAGGGCTGGACCAGGTGACCCTGAATCCTCCCTTAGTTATGCTGCAATAGACGTAGGCTGCCGGGGATTCCCATGATGCATTGAGTTTTTCCCTTCCAGTCACCTTTCTCACTCACTATGTGTTAATAGACCTCTCTGCATCGAATCATATCTGTTATTAATCTCTGTCTCTCTTCCACAGCATGTCTTTATCCTGTTTTCCTTCTCTCACCCCAACCAATCACAGCAGATGGCCCCGCCCCTCCCTGAGCCTGGTTCTGCCGGAGGTTTCTTCCTGTTAAAAGGGAGTTTTTCCTTCCCACTGTCGCCAAAGTGCTTGCTCATAGGGGGTCATATGATTGTTGGGTTTTTCTCTGTATCTATTATTGTGCTATCTACTGTACAATATAAAGCGCTTTGAGGCAACTGTGGTTGTGATTTGCCGCTATATAAATAAAATTGAATTGAATTGGAATATTATTATTATTATTTAAATGTAAGGTTACACTTGAAAAAGCAGTTTGATGCACATGATAGTTTCTACTTTTCTTCTTTTAAAGACAGTTTTAAAGTCTCACAGTACTTACATTCACATAAACAGTACATGTTTACAACAAAGAATCGTATTAAGATTCATTCAGTATATTCAGATGCAAACATATTCTGACAGAATCTTAATAGAAGAGAACTGTTAGGTTTATCACTACAATCACTTAAAGCTTGTATGAATGCCATATGATGTCCTAAATCTTCCTGTACTTTACAATGCTTTTACAAAACTTTACATTTTTACAATTTATATTTAAAAATGTTTTCTATTCAGACAGAATTTATGACCCAGGTCTTCAAATGATGTGATATCAAAGACTGGAGGTTACAGATCTTGAACTGTGTCCAGTTGGACGGTGAATGAGGACCTCAAATGCAGACTCATGTACAGACAGATGTCCAATGAAGCGATCTTGTTTTTAAGGGAAAATAGAATCCATAAAACAGAAGCTCGTGGGGGAAACACAGGGAGCTAGGAACTACAGAAAAATGGAAAACATGTGAAGGGAAAAGACATGACAAAAGACTATGGGGAGACAAAGAGCGTGCTCCTATAGTCCATCTTGCTGACAGACATGACGTGGAAGTGTCTGCATGGCTGCCATAAGAAATTCTAAATCCTAAAGAAAGGAGAATCAGTGTTGTCACTGCATGAAGAGCCCAGATTTATATAAAGATTATGATCTTCATCTATTATTGAAAGTTTGCTTTTGTTTGTATAATTAAATCTATAAGGTTCACTGTTGTATTGCAGTCTTCAGGATTATCATAAACTAATGCTGACAGCTGGAAAAGGTAATGGATGGAGGAAATTTTACCTAAGTAAAAGGCTATGATATCAATTTATTAAGCAGGGAAATTATCATGATGTTGCAATGAGAGGGTGACCTACTAAGAGGGTGCTTTAATTTATTTACAAAGACACAGTTCAATTTAGTAAAAATCAGCATTCTGCTCAGAGCAGCTCAAATTATCATGTCTCTGTTACTACAAACTGCTCTGCTGTATAAAGCTGAACTCTGTGTGGAACGGCTGACCTGCACAATGTGCACAAAACATTATTTACCATCAGATCACCAGATGTCCCGGTTACTATTGGACCATGCGGGTAAATGTGTGCATCGCGTTTCATTTTGTACATTACTGATCTAATTCTGTTAATAGCTGGATTTTAACAGTTAACAGCCAAAGTTTTGGGACTGTGCTCACAGCTTCAGCCTTCCACACAAAGTGCCGGTTACACATTAATTCAGGTAACATCTGCTCCTCCTAAAAACAAACTCTCTTAGTAGCAGCTGTCACAGCCACAACAGACATAAAACTGGATTTTTTTTGGCATTAAATTTCATGCAATTTGCAGTAGATTGTGGTAACTCACATTTGTGTTACTCATTTATATATCCTCCTCCTGAAAGAGAAACTCTTACACAACATACAGTATAAGGCTGTAAGGCCAGCTGCAAACGACTCCATCCAGCATCACATCATTAAGGAGAGTCTAACGTGAGGTTGTTCAAATTCTCAGCACATGGCTCTTCCCTTTTCATAAGTCCTATCAGTTCTCTGGCTGATAGGTTTGGTGAATAAAACTAACGCCACACTAAGGTTGCTAACTTAAACTGATGGAGACATTCCAATCTCAATAATAATAATAATAATAATAATAATAATAATAATAATAATAATGATAATAATAATAATGATAATAATAATAATAATAATGATAATAATAATAATAATAATAAAGCTCTCAATGTGCGTGACAATGAACAATTAAAGATATCAGACATTCAATACTTTGGTTTCTTCAGCTAAATGCAGTTGAGAAATACAATGCAGCTGTTTTTGTGCTCCTCTTTTCAAACAGCACAATGGTGCTGTGCAAACAAAGCTGAGGTATTTTACTTTTCATTTCTCTCTTACTGGAATACAGTTTGTTTTTCTAAACCATTGCTATAGTTCTTCAACTTGTTCAGCTGGTCAGTGGCACTACATAGTTTCAGATAAAAGCTGTGACAGAGCAATAGGCTGGGTGGACCCTGGACATGTGACCAGTCAACCACAGGCTAACACAACAGCACTCCTCTCATTCACATCTCTGTCCAATTTAGAATCACCAGTTAACGTGACATGAATGGCTTTAGATTGCAGGAGAAAGCTAGAGCTATCCGCACGTAGCAAGCGTGGATTTCCTTCAGATATTCAGGCTTCATCCCACAGACCAAAAGCATGCATGTATGGCGCATGCTATAGGGAGTGGAGAGCACAGTTGAAGTCGTAGTGGGTAGTGGGTGTGGCTGGAGAGATGCGGCCATCTCTCCAGAGGAAAGATACAGATACAGATGAACATGCAAAGAGCAGAGTTACTGAAGGTGAATGAGTTTAAGTGCCTGGAGTCAACCACCCAAAGCAAAGGACGTAGAGAGGGTCAGTGTGTCAGAGGAGGATAGGCTGAGATGGAGGCAGATGATCCTCTGTGGAGCCCCATGAAGGGAACAGCTGAAAGAAAAAGACTTGAAAATTGTGTGTTGTGTATGACGTCTTTGAATCACTTCATTATAAAAATAAGGTTTACACGTGATAGCTTTCATTGTTTAGATTTCATGCAGAGCAAGCTTTGAACACAGGACAGTCTTTGACGCTCTACATGATTTCTGAAGTGAAAAGTTGTTATTTTGAAGCAGAACTGTCATCAAATTAAAAACTTCAGATTAAAGTACTACAAAACTGTACATGCTGTACTGTAAAGGTGTCTTATTTGCACGATACAGGAAATATTGCTAAGGATTATGCATGAACGTTGCTATTGGTTAAATCTGTGCATATGGCATACCTCTCTGGAAAGTAGTGAAGACTATGGAAACAAATTTCCTTTAGCTTTTTTACAATTCTAACATATATTTTATCTATGAAATACAGTCACATTTTCTCTTTGTTCACTTCTTGAGTCTGGGTCAGAGTTTAAAGGCAAATTCAAGACAAAACTAGATGCTCGATTGAACCTGTGAGAAAATGAAGAAATAGCTTTACAAGTCTTTACGTTGACAAAAGATCTTTGTTTCTTTTCAGTGCTTTCATCACAGAGATGTGAAGTCTGCTGAGCTCTTTCAGTCTTTAAATACAAAGCCTCAGGTAACACTGTTGTTCTAAGTGTTCACTTCATCACTGTCAGATGTATCAACAAGGAAGTATCTGCTTACATACCGCTGATGCTTTAACAAGGATTTAGTGTTCTTTAGTGTGTGTTCTGAAAGCCACAAGAAATCTCAACATCTGTGAGGCCGAGTAATGCTTCTGCTTAGATACCAGAGAGGGAAAGTGAAAGAGTCTATTGTTCATCTAATAATACATGTTTTCTTATGTTTAGAAATATAATTTAAAACGTAGATAGATGAAAAGATAAAAAGAAAGAGTCATTTTAAAAAAGGAAGCAGGAACCACAGAATAAGATGATCAGTCTGTAAGAAAAAAAATTACAATAACGAGTTATATTCCTCTTTATAAAGATCTGAACTGGTTTCATATCACGCTGAAGGCAATTTTATGTAAAGTGATGCCTGTAACCCCAGTTTTTATGCAAACTCAGTAGGACATAACTGAGCAGTGTGTTATTCTGTGCGAGGAGGATGGAGAGAGGGCAGAGAGAGGTACCAGAGCAGGAAGAACCAGGTGAGCAAAAGTGGAAATAATGAAGTTAAAATAATGGTGGTTTAAAACATGTCAGTGGACGTTCTAAAGACCACATTCATTTATATGAATAATAGAGTTTGACAGGACTCATATTCCTGTAAATATGCTTGAACAGGCTGACTTTCACTTTGATGTGATGGACTATAAATCTGGTTTCCACTCTTTGAATCAGGGGAGATTTTCACTGAATTTAAAACCTTTAATGTAAAAGCAACTCTGTTACCAGTTGTCTTCAGGTCCAGGTTAACTGAGTGGCAGTGTGATTTTCCACTTTCTTTATTAAATAATGGTACTTTAATTAGTTGACGATATGTTGAGTGCCTCTCATTCTAAGAGACTGAAACAATGCTGTGCATGTTTCTTTCATCTGCTTTGTTCTGTAACTTACTTCAGGAGGTTCAGGTCAACGTGATAAAGCCTTTGCCTCTGGCTGGATAATTAGAGAGCACATAATTTATTTTAAGTTAAGGACTGTTCAGTGTTACATTTTGTAAACTGGACATTTAAATGTTTCTGGTGGAATTCAATTTAGACTTTTTACATCATATATTAAATGTATTTTTAAATCTCTGTGATGTTTTCTGAATGACATGTTTGTGAAACACTTAATAAACTCAAGTATAATAATACTGTGTTGTTCAAAGGTTAGTGGGAAATATGAGGTTAGTGCGGGCTGGACTGGTTAGTTGGCAGTACACAGTGAAGTTTACAGTAATTAGTTATACTGAACTTGTGACTCAATGCTAAGAAAATCTCTGGGTGTTTTTTTATCACATGCATAAAGACTTATGTCATGATGTGTCCGCGTGTATTCAGTAGTACTTAAAGTTAAGCTGAGGGTGTGTTTCTTTGTGTCAGCAGGTCTATGGAAAAACACCCACTGACACAAAGAGACACCATTGTCTTAACTTTGAGTAGAACAGCATGAAACAGAAATGAGAAATACATTTTACCAGCAGCACGCTCACATGAGGAAATTGTTACTTTAATCAGCAGTCAACTATGTGACAAACATGAACGCTTTTTGAATGAATATTTCTGTAAGTAAACAAAAAGCTGGATATAGTCCATGCAATGACAGCAAAAACCAGCCAAGTGTCTTAGTTAGGTGATGGGCCTGAACAGTTTCAGTGGCAATGATTCTGCAAGTCTCTGGAAATCTGAGCTTCTTTCAGAAGATCTTCCCTCAAACTCACCCACAGAGGTTTAACTGTGATCTGTTTACCATTAAAGCCATGAGCCATTTATCTATATCTGTATCTCTGTGTTGTTTAATTATCTTCTTAAGACTATAAAATAGAACCGTGCATAAACAATGGTATTTTCTTATTTGCTGTCTCAGCATTTTTTATATTAATTAACATATAAACATAAACAAGTCAGCAATACTGAGGAAGTGCTGCATTGGGTTACTAGAACATCATAAAACAAGATCCCCTACTGAGATATATTTAAATTACTACGTGTCTCCACATTTTCTGTAAACCCTAAGAGAGAGGAGGACCAATAAAACAACTTCAAGTAGAAAATCCTGAAACACATACAAAAGAAAGGGGAAGCTGAATTAAACACAACTGAACTAAGTTTGGGGAGATAATGACATGATGTAAGAACTGTGGTGACAGAAAGCAAAAGAGGTGAAGGACTGCAGTGAAAAGACAAAGTTAATGTGTCTTATCACATGATTCATATAGTACTGCAGATATATGTTTGCTATTAGTTGTTTACTGCAGCTGTTTCATCATGTTATTTTCTACCATAAATCACTTCTCTTGTGTTTTCTGAGCTTATTTAATTTATTTATGTATTTTTGTTTTATGAGCTTTTACAGCATTTTTTTAATTTGCTGTTTTTTTTCTTAAGTTGCAGTTTGTTTTAGCTCTTGGGACACCGTAGAAACACATTTAGTTAATGGTTAATTCAAATTGATACCCATTTAAATAAAAGATAATGTCTATAATTTAATGTATTATCTGCTGCAGCCTGATGTCACAGAGGCAGTTAAGTCAGCACCTGGTCCTGCCTGCATGCATCCTTTTTTCCTTCTCATCCTTGGTTCCACTGAATAGGAATGAGAACTAGAAAAATTTGCATTTCCTGCGAAAATGCAGTGTGGATGCTTTAAAGCTGAAGCTTTCTGCTGAAACTAGCTGAAAAAGCTGAAAAGTTGCAGAAATTGTAAAAACTTTGCAGAAGCAAAGGAACTTTGCTAAAATGTAGTAACTTAGCAGAACTGCAATATCTTAGAGGAAACATAATACTTGGCAGAAATAAAATAGCATAGCAGAACTTAGCAGAAATATTGTAACTTACCAGAAACACGATAACTTCTCAAAAATACAAGAATTTAGGAGAAATAGTATAAGATAACAGAAAGAATATATTTAGCCAAACATTCTTAAACATTACAGAAATACTATGATTTAGAAAAACAGTACAACATAGCAGAAATGCTGTGATTTACCAGAGACACTGTAATATACTATGAATATTGTAATTTTATATAAATACTATGTTTTAGCAAAAATACTCCAGTTTAGCACAAATATTATAATATAGCAGAAACACTATTCTATAGCAGAAATGCTATATTTAGAAAGAAAAATATAATATAGTAGAAATACTATGATTTAGCTGAAATCCTACAATATAGCTTAATAACAATGATTTAGAACAGATAATATGATTGAGCAGAATAGTAATAACTTAAGTGAAAATATTGGAAAGGTAAAATGATAAGCTGAATAAAAAGGAACATGGTTAAGTTCGCTCAAAACTAATTTTTGTTCACCTGTGAAAAAATAAAATAAAAATTCAATTAGAAAAAAAAAAATAAGAAAAGCCAACAGATACACAAAATCAAATATGGATACACAAATCACCAAATACACAAAATCAAATATGGATACACAAATGTACAGTGAGAGACACACACAAACAGGGTCTATGCCAGTCAACCAGTCTGAATATATTATATTTTTATCCACCAATGAGATGCTGCCCTAAAAAAGGTCTTTGTGTGTGTCTTTCTTTCTCTCTCTCTGTCTCTCTCTCTCTCTCTCTCTCACACACACACACACACACACACACACACACACACACACACACACACACACACACAGCAGCAGCAGCAGCAAGTGAACAGGGGCTGTTAACAGCATGTTTCTAGGTCAGTCAAACAGCTGTGAGCTTCTCAATTTGAATCCACCAATCAGAGAGGTTGTGTGCTTTTTCCCGCCAAAACTGGTGCACCAAGTGCAGGCTTTTACACATGCACCACAGAGAGAGACAGGATTTTTGCAGTCTATTTCTCATAGTGAGGACTCCCCTCAAACAAACAGCCATAAATTCCTAACCGTAGGGGCTAAAACAGTCATTCTGAGACCGTTTTGTTCAGAAGACATGGGGGAATCTTGAAATGTTGACCATTTAAAATACAAATATGAAATATTAGAGATATATGACATAGATGATTGGTGAGCTTAGAAGCCACGAAGGTCCCAATATGCAAATTTAAATGTGCCAGGACTCAGATATGATTGGCTGGCTGGGAAGCCATGAAGGCAACAATATGCAAATTTAAATGTGCCAGGACCCAGATATGATTGGCTGGCTGGGAAGCCATGAAGGTCCCAATATGCAAATTTGAATGTGCCAGGACTCAGATATGATTGGCTGGCTGGGAAGCCATGAATGCCCCAATATGCAAATTTGAATGTGCCAGGCCTCAGATATGATTGGCTGGCTGGGAAGCCGTCCAGGTCCTGATAGGTAAATTTGAATATTACAGTCCTTACAGAGGACTGACTCCCTGGGGACCTGGCAGAAATATATAGAAATACAATGATTACCCAGAAATACTGCATTTAGTAGAAATACTATGTTTTAGCACAAATACTATAATTAAGCAGAAATATTATATTAAGTACAAATCCTATAAAATACCAGAAATAGTATGATTTAGCAGAAATGCTGTATTTAGCACAAATACTGAAAAGCAGCACAAATGCTATGACTTAGCACAATAGTAATAACTTAAATAGAAAAATTGGAAAAGCAGAATGGACAGCTGAAAAAAGTCCCACAAGCACAGAGAGACACACACAGGATCAAATTCAGTCAACCAGTCTAAATATATTGAATTTAAATCATACAATAAGATGCTCCCATAAAAACTCTCTCTCGCCCTCTCTCTCTCCCTCTCTCTGTCTCACGCACACACACACACACACACACACACACAGGGAGAGAAAATCAAGTTTCTAGGTCAGTCAAGCAGCCTGGGAGCTGCTAAATTTGAATCCACCAATCAGAGAGGCTGTGTACTTTTTCCCGCCAAAACTGGTGCACTAAGTGCAGGCCTTTACACATGCAGCACAGAGAGAGACAGGATTTTTGCAGTCTATTTCTCATAGTGAGAATTCCCCTCAAACAAACAGCCATAAATTTCTAACCGTAGGGGCTAAAACAGTCATTCTTAGACCATTTTATTCAGAAGACATAGGGGAATCTTGAAATGCTGACCATTTAAAATAAAAATATGAAATATTAGAGATATATGACATAGATGATTGGTGGGCTTAGAAGCCATGAAGGTCCCAATATGCAAATTTAAATGTGCCAGGACTCAGATATGATTGGCTGGCTGGGAAGCCATGAAGGCAACAATATGCAAATTTGAATGTGCCAGGACTCAGATATGATTGGCTGGCTGGGAAGCCGTGCATGACTTGATATGTCAATTTGAAAATTACAGTCCTCACAGAGGATTGGCTTCCTGAGGAGCTGGCAGGAATACATAGAAATACTATGATTACCCAGAAATACTGCGTTTAGTAGAAATACTATGTTTTAGCACAAATACTATAATTAAGCAGAAATATTATATTAAGTACAAATCCTATGAAATAGCAGAAATAGTATGATTTAGCACAAATGCTGTATTTAGCACAAATCTTATAAAATAGCAGAAATAGTATGATTTAGCAGAAATGCTGTATTTAGCACAAATACTGAAAAGCAGCACAAATGCTATGACTTAGCACAATAGTAATAACTTAAATAGAAAAATTGGAAAAGCAAAATGGACAGCTGCAAAAAGTCCCACAAGCACAGAGAGACACACACAGGATCAAATTCAGTCAACCAGTCTAAATATATTGAATTTAAATCATACAATAAGATGCTCCCATAAAAACTCTCTCTTGCCCTCTCTCTCTCTCTCTCTCTGTCTCACACACACACACACACACACACACACACACACACACACACACACACACAGGGAGAGAAAATCAAGTTTCTAGGTCAGTCAAGCAGCCTGGGAGCTGCTAAATTTGAATCCACCAATCAGAGAGGCTGTGTACTTTTTCCCGCCAAAACAGGTGCAGCCGTTTTTACACACACAGAGCACAGAGACAGGATTTCTGCAGTGAATTTCTCATAGTGAGGATTCCCCTCAAACAAATGGCCATAATTTCCTAACCGTAGGGGCTAGAACAGTCATTCTTACACCGTTTGTTCAGAAGAGATGGGGGAATCTTAAAGTGTTGACAATTTATCATTAAAATATGAATTATTGAAGATATTTGACTTCTAATGCACCATAACTGAGTAGAGGCAAGCGAAATCTGCCTTGACTTGCCCTCAAACAACGCTTTCTAACTCTAAATCTATTTGGAGTATCGATATCATTCTTTCACCGTAAGAGACAGCAGGCTTTGGTGAACAGTCATGGAAATTTTCAGGTCTCTGTGGAAATCTATCAAAAAGATATGACGAGAGAAAGAAGTGGTTCATTTCCAGAGTTTGAAATCTGAAGAAATCTGAGCGAAGGACGAATTTCCTACCCTCAAACAAGTCTAACTCATTTCAGAACGGTAATAGGTGAGAAAGAAATTCTTGAATTGTGAGCGTCAGGAGTGTCTGAAGATATACTGGGACAAGCCTTATGTCTTAACTTTGCTTCGTTAAGGAGATATGACGATTCGAATATGCCTCTCATTACAGAAATCAAGCTGTGATTTTGAACAAGCTCTCCATTGACTTTCTATGGAGAGTTTTGAGACTTTGTGTTGGTCTGAGGAGATTTGCCAAAATTCTATAAATCTCACAACCATGATAGTGACATTTTCAGAAAGCCAGCAAAATACCTACGTTTTGATGTATAATTTGTGGAGTTGAGTGAAATTGAGCAAGTAGCAAGAAGTTGTTCGGACATGAAGAGAAGACTGCAAACCTTCAGTGGCACACTGGAAGCCAAGTGCATAGCAACCATAACAACGCATGTATTTTCTGAAAAATCACAATTTTGCAACTCAAAACTTTAAGAGGCATAAAAGCAAAACGGTAAAAGATTTGAAAAAGCTGATTTATTCCTGAATAGCCCAATAATTGAGAACATTTTAAAGTTTGAATGGTTGTTCTACGTGAAAGTAGGAAAAAGTAGTTAAGTTTCAAAAACAAGCAAGTTTTAGCAGAATTGCGGAAGTTTCCCATTTATTTCAATGGGACAAATTAAAGGAAAAAAGCTTAATATTTTAAAAAGTATAATAGCAAAAAATACCAAAAGTCATTGCCGGAATTAGCAGAAATAGCAGAATAGTTTAAAATTTGAATGGTGAAAATCGGCTGAAAATTGTGGAAGTAGATCCACGGCGAAAAACGTACGGAAGCAACTTGAAGAATAACTAGAAAAATTTGCATTTCCCGCGAAAATGCTGTGTGGATGCCTTAACGCCGAAGTTGCCTGCTGAAAAAGCTGAAAAAGTTGAAAACTTGCAAAAAGTTATATGGCGGTGAAGAAAGTGAAAATTCTGCTGAAAACAGGTGAAGAAGCAGAAAATTTTTGCTGAAAAGTGGTGAAAACCCAAAAATTCTACTGAAAGGGGTAAAGACGCAGAAATTTTTGCTGAAAAGTGGTGAAAAAAACATCACCCTGAGCAGGATTGGAACCTGGCCCTTCTGGTCTCAAGGCAGCCACTCATCTCACTGAGCCAAACTCATTCTGACAAAGAATAGGTGGAGAGACTGACAACTTTGCTGAAATGAGCAGAAGCTGCTGAGAATTGTGCTGATAAGAGGTGAAAAGTATGAAAATTTTGCAAAAAAGAGGTGAATGAGCAGAATTTCTGCTGAAAAGAGGTAAAGAAGCAAAAAGTTGCGCTGAAAAGAGATGAATCAGGAGAATTTCTGCTGAAAAGAGGTTTTTGCTGAAAACACCTGAGATTTGTGCTGATAAGAGGTGAAAAGGCTGAAAATTTTGCAGAAGAGGTTAATAAGCAGAATTTGGGCTGAAAAGAGGTGAAAATTGTGCTGAAAAGAGGTCAATCAGCAGAGTTTCTGCTGAAAAGATGGAAAGAAGCAGAACGTTGCGCTGAAAAGAGGTGAATGAGCAGAATTTCTGCTGAAAAGAGTTTTTTTTCTGAAAACAGCAGAAAAAACTGAAAATTTTGCTGAAAGGGGGTAAAGATGCTGAAATTTGTGTTGAAAAGAGTTAAAAAAGTTTAACCTTGCACTGAAAAAAATTGTTGTCATGAGCGGGATTTGAACCCCGGCCTCCCAGTCTGAAAACGGCTGTTCATCTCATACAATTTGTGCTGAAACATTATGTATGATTTATGATTTAGCAGAAACACTGGGACTTGGTAGAAATACTATGATTTACATGAAATACTTTGACTTAGCAGAAATACTATAATCTAGCAAAAAGTAATACAGCATAGCAGAAATTCTATCATTGAGCAAAATTACTAGGATTTAGCAGAAATACTATGATTTGGCACAAAAAATATGTTTTGGCTCAAAAACTTATTTTGCAGTTATACTATGATTTGGAAGAAATACTATGCTTTGGAAGAAATACTATGCTTTGGAACAAATACCATGATTTGGCAGAAATACTATGAGCAGTAACAATATAACATAGCAGAAATACTATTATTTGGGTGAATGCAATTGTTTGGCACAAACACTATGATTTAGCACTGTACAGAATGGTGTACGTCAGTTTAATGCTGGGTGGTGCTGCAACAGTAGCTATCCTCGGTCAGAAGGAGAGGCTGACATCCAGGAATTAGATTACCACAGGTGGAGTTTATTGGCAGTCAGATGGATGTTACAGGGAGATATGGCATACAGTAGGAGGATGTGGAGGGGTGATATGGTGTGGTTTCTATGATTAAGAACAGGGTATACATTACAACAAGAATACGGATTAAAGATTTAAGAAACTGGCAACAAATTCCTCCACTACAAACCAGTCTGATACCACTTCTTGCAGTGTTCACATTTACTAAGGCACTACCCAAAAGGCGCCACAAGAGGGCACTCCAACACAAGAGATGACCTATGTACACTGATGCACTTAGTAACAGTCAACCTCCTACTTAGCCACTACGTAATACAGCGATATTACAGTGTACAAATTCACATAAATTTGCAGGGGGAACAAACAAAGCAGGAACAAGCCCAAAACAATCAAATAACTGTGCTGCCATAGCTATCGCTAACTAGCACATACACTAAAGGTAACTCAAACCAATACACACAAGTAGCAGGGTAAACATCTTAAGCATGGAACATGAACTCACGTTTATGTGACACACACCATCCCCAACAAATACAGGATGGGCTATTTGCTCCCCTTCCCAGCAGCTCTCTCCTCAATCGTTAGCACAGGAACAAAGGAAGACCATCTAGCTCAGAAGTCCCATGAATCCCCTCACTGCTCAGAGGCTGCTGGGTAATGTAGCTCACACGAACACAGGCTTTTCTACAAGCACAAATACTATAACATAGCAGAAATACTGTGATTTTGTTGAAATACTATGATTTGGGACAAATACTATGATTTGGCAGAAATACTATGTTTTAGGACATATACTATGATTTGGCTCAAATACTATTATATAGCAGCAATACTATGTTTTGGTACAAATGCTGCGCTTAGGCACAAAAATTATCATTTGGCAGACACTATGATTTAGCAGAGATAATATGATTTGGCAGAAATACTAAACTTTGGCACAAATACTATAATTGAGTACAAGTACTTTAAGATAACAGAAATACTATGATTTAGCAGAAATACAATGTTTTTGCAGAAACACTGTAATTTCACTCAAATACTATGAAATAGCAGTAATACTATGATTTGGCAGAAATACTGCGTTTTAGTACAAATACTATGACAAAGCAGAAATACTATGACTTAGAAGTAATACTATCACAAAAGGGATTCCTCAAAATACTATGAAAATGCAGTAATTCTATGATTTGGCAGAAATACGGTACTTCATACAAATACAATGCTTTGGTACAAATACTATGTTTTGGTTTGAATACTATGATTCGCAACAAATACTATGATTTGGCACGAGTAGTATGATTTAGTACAAATACTACGAATTGGCAGAAATACTGTGACTTAGTAGTAATACTATAACATAACAGATATACTGTGATGTTGCAGACAGTCTGTTTTTGCACAAATACCACAATATGGCAGAAATACTATGTTTTAGCACAAATACTATGATTTGGTATAAATACTATGTTTTGGCACATATACCTTAGTCAGCAGATATCCTATAACATAACAGAAATTCTACGACTTAGTAGTAATACTATAACATAACAGAAATATTAATTGGGCACAAATACTATAATTTGGCACAAGTACCATGTTTTGGCAAAATCCCATAATTTGGCACAAATACTATGATATGGCAGAAATACTATGATTGGGTACAAATACTATGATTGGGCAGAAATACTATGTTTCAGTACAAATACTATGATTTAGCAGAAATACTATGTTTTAACATAAATATTATTTTTTGGCAGAAATTTCTGCTAAAAGGTACTATTTCTGCCTTTTGGCAGAAATACTGTAATTTGGCATAAATACTATGATTTGGGATAAATACTATGATTTGGCAGATATACTATATTTAGCATATATACTATAACATAACAGAAATACTTCCACCTAGTAGTAATACTATAACATATCAGAAATATTCTGATTTGGCCCCAAAACCATGATTTGGCACAAATACCATGATTTTTCAAAAATACTATGATTTACCAGAAATACTATGGTTGAGCAGAAGTACTAAGATGTAGTAGAAGTACTTTGATTTAGCAGAAATACTATTATGGAGGAGTAATACTTCAACATGGGAGAAATATTGATACACACACACATACACAGAGCGCAAAGTGAACAGGAGCTGTTAAGAGTCTGGGCTTGGTATATCTAGGTCAGTTAAATTAGCTGCACCTGCTGTAATCAGCTCTCACACACACAGACACAGAGAGAGGTATAAGTTTTCTGCAGTGTATTTCTCACATTCAGGATTCCCCTCGAACAAATGGCCATAATTTCCTAACCGTAGGGGCTAGAATGCTCGTTCTGACACCGTTTTGTTCAGAAGAGATGGGGGAATCTGCAGGTCTTCTTAATTCAGAGATAAAATATAAATTATTGAAGATATATGACTTGTAATACACTGTAACTGAGTAGAGGCGAAGCAAAACTGCCTTGACTTGCCCTCAAACAACGTTTTGTAACTCTAAATCTATATGGAGCATCAAAATCATTCTTTCACCGTAAGAAACAGCAGGCTTTGGTGAACAGTCATGGAAATTTTCAGGTCTCTGTGGAAATCCATCAAAAAGATATGACGAGAGAAAAAAGTGCCTCATTTCCAGAGTTTGAAATCTGAAGAGATCTGAGCAAGGCACGAATTTCCTACTCTCAAACAAGTGTAATTCATGGCCAAACGGTAATAGGTGATAAAAAACTTTTTCAATTGTGAGCATCAGGAGTGTCTCAAGATATATTTGCACAAGCCTCATGTCTCAACTTTGTTTCATTAAGGAGATATGACGATTTGAAAATGCCTCTCATTAGAGAAATACAGCGGTGATTTTGAACAAACTCTCCATTGACTTTCTATGGAGAATTTTCAGACTTTGTGTTACTCTGAGGAGATTTGCATAAAATCTATAACTCCCACAACAATGATAGTGACATTTTCTGAAAGCCAGCAAAAATACCTACGTTTTGATTTATAATTTGTGGAGCTTGAGTGGAAATTGGGCGAGTAGCAAGAAGTTGTTTAGACATGAAGAGAAAATTCAGAACGGACCAGCACTCACTCTGACTTAATTGCATAGCAACCATAGCAACGCATGTATTTTCTGAAAAATCACAATTTTGCAACTGAAAACTTAAAGAGGTATAAAATTAAAACGGTAGAAGATCTGAAAAAGCTGAATCAGACAGGAATAGCCCAATAATTTGAGAACATTTTAAAGTTTGAATGGAGTTTCTAGGTGAAAGTATGACAAGGTAGTTAAGTTTCAAAAACAAGCAAGTTTTAGCAGAATTGTGGAAGTTTCCCATTCATTTCAATGGGACAAATTAAAGGAAAAAAGTGTAATATTTTAAAAAGTATAATAGTAATAAACACCAAAAGTCATTGCCGGCATTAGCAGAAAGAGCAGAACAGTTTAGAGTTTGAACGGAGAAAATCGGCTTAAAACTGAGGGAGTAGATAAGTGCCAAAAAGTGTACGGAAGCAACTAGAATAATATAGTGGAATAAAGAATAAAGAGAAACAGGAACTCAATAGTGTGGAAGCCCTTTAGGGCATCCACACAATAAAGAATAAAGAGAAACAGGAACTCAATAGTGTGGATGCCTAAAGCATCCACACAACTAGAAAAATTTGCATTTCCTGCGAAAATGCAGTGTGGATGCTGTAATGCTGAAGCTGTCTGCTGAAACTAGCAGAAAAAGCTGAAAAGTTGCAGAATTTGTAAAATCTTTGCAAAAGCAAAGGAACTTTGCTGAAACGTAGTAACTTAGCAGAACTGCAATATCTTAGAGGAAACATAATACTTGGCAGAAATACAATAGCATAGCAGAACTTAGCAGAAATATTGTAACTTAGCAGAAACACGATAACTTCTCAAAAATAAAAGAATTTAGGAGAAATAGTATAAGATAACAGAAAGAATATATTTAGCCAAACATTCTTAACATTACAGAAATACTATGATTTAGAAAAACAGTACAACATAGCAGAAATGCTGCGATTTACCAGAGACACTGTAATTTACTATTAATATTGAATTTTTTTTTTAAAAATACTATGTTTTAGCACAAATACTGTAATTTGACAGAAATACTATCATTTGGCAGAAATACTATGTTTCAGCAGAAATACTCTGGTTTAGCACAAATATTATAACATAGCAGTAATACAATTATATAGCAGAAATGCTATATTTAGAAAGAAAAATATAATATAGTAGAAATACTATGATTTATTAGAAATACTATGATTGAGCAGAAGTACTAAGATGTAGTAAAAGTACTTTGATTTAACAGAAATACAATTATGGAGGAGTAATACTTTAAAATGGGAGAAATATTGATACACACACACATACACAGAGCCTAAAGGGAACAGTATTTTTGCCATGGAGTGTTAACAAGAATCTGAGGTCCATATTAGAAAAGCTGCTAAAATCATAAAAGTTTGCAGAATTGTAATAAATGATGAATATGAATTAGTGGTCTGTGATAGTGTATTAATTTGTAGGGAAAAAAAACATGTTGACCAAGGTGTAATTGAACCCACGACCTTTGGGTTGCAGACCTGTGTCATTACCAACTGCGCCACTGGGAAAGAGAGCGAGCGCCTGGAAAACAGGGTGATGAGCAGTCAGAATTAGATTGCGGTGAGAGGCGAAAAACGCTGCTTTTTGGAGTTACAAACCGTCGTGTAACTCAAAAACTAGGTGGACTAGAAGCATAATTCTTGTACTGGGTGAATCAGCGGACTTTCGTGTACTTTGACTGTGATTTGCATTGCTCTTTGTACATCTGTCGCTGAGATATGACGAGAGAAGAAAGGGCAGACCTCAGATATGATTGGCTGGCTGGGAAGCCGTGCAGGCCCTGATATGTAAATTTTATATGTATCAGTCCTCACAGAGGATTAGCTGCCTGGGGACCTGGCAGAAATATATACAAATAATGTGATTAAGCATAAATACTACATTTAGTAGAAATACTGTGTTTTAGCACAAATACTATGAAATGGCAGAAATACTATAATTAAGCAGAAATACTATATTTGGCAGAAACACTATATTTAGTACAAATCTTATGAAATAGCACAAATAATATGATTTAGCAGAAATGCTGTATTTGGCACAAATCTCATAAAATAGCAGAAATAGTATGATTTTGCAGAAATCCTGTATTTAGCACAAATACTGAAAAGCAGCAGAAATGCTATGACTTAGCACAACAGTAATAACTTATAGAAAAATTGGAAAAGCAAAATGGACAGCTGGAAAAATCCTGAACATGCTAAGGGTCCCTCAAATCTAATTGTTAATTGAAAAAAGAAAAAAATCAGCAAAAAAAGTATAACAGTCACACAATCACAAATATGGGCACATATGGAAACACACATGCACAGAGAGACACACACAGGACCAAATTCAGTCAACCAGTCTAAATATATTGAATTTAAGTGATATAATAAGATGCTCCCATCAAAAGGCTCTCTCTCGCTCTCTCTCTCTCTCTCTCTCTCTCTCTCATACACACACACACACACACACACACACACACACACACATACAGAGCCTAAAGGGAACAGTATTTGTGCCATGGAGTGTTAACAAGAATCTGAGGTCCATATTACAAAAGCTGCTAAAATCATAAAAGGTTGCAGAATTGTAATAAATGATGAATATGAATTAGTGGTCTGTGATAGTGTATTAATTTGTAGGGAAAAAACACATGTTCCCCAAGGTGTAATTGAACCCACGACCTTTGGGTTGCAGACCTGTGTCATTACCAACTGCGCCACTGGGAAAGAGAGTGAGCGCCTGGAAAACAGGGTGATGAGCAGTCAGAATCAGATTGCGGTGAGAGGCGAAAAACGCCGTTTTTTGCAGTTACAAAACGTCGTGTAACTCAAAAACTCGGTGGACTAGAAGCATAATTCCTTTACTGGGTGAATCAGCGTACTTTCGTGTACTTTGACTGTGATTTGCATTGCTCTTTGTACATCTGTCGCTGAGATATGACGAGAGAAGAAAGGGCAGACCCCAGATATGATTGGCTGGCTGGGAAGCCGTGCAGGCCCTGATATGTATTTGTATGTATCAGTCCTCACAGAGGATTAGCTGCCTGGGGACCTGGCAGAAATATATAGAAATAGTAAGATTAAGCATAAATACTACGTTTTTTAGAAAAACTATATTAAGCACAAATCCTATAAAAAGCAGAAATACTATATTAAGCAATATAAATATCCTCTAAAAATCCTATAAAAAGCAGTAAAACTGTACTATGATTTGGTAGAAAAACCCTAATTAATCAAAAATACTAAATTTGGCAGAAATAGCAGAAACACTATATTTAGCACAAATCTTATGAAATAGCAGAAAGAGTATGATTTAGCAGAAATGCTGTATTTAGCACAAATCTCATAAAATAGCAGACATAGTATGATTTTGCAGAAATGCTGTATTTAGCACAAATACTGAAAAGCAGCAGAAATGCTATGACTTAACACAATAGTAATAACTTAAAAAAGAAAAGCAAAATGGACAGCTGAAAGAATCCTGAACATGCTAAGGGTCCCTCAAATGTAATTGTTAAATGAAAAAAATCAGCAAAAAAAAGTATAACAGTGACACAATCACAAATATGGACACATATGGAAACACACATGCACAGAGAGACACACACAGGATCAAATTCAGTCAACCAGTCTAAATATATTGAATTTAAATCATACAATAAGATGCTCCCATGAAAACTCTCTCTCGCCCTCTCTTTCTCTCTCTCTCTGTCACACACACACACACACACACACACACACACACACACAAACAGGGAGAGAAAATCAAGTTTCTAGGTCAGTCAAGCAGCCTGGGAGCTGCTAAATTTGAATCCACCAATCAGAGAGGCTGTGTACTTTTTCCCGCCAAAACAGGTGTACCTGTTTTTACACACACGCAGCACAGAGAAAGGATTTGTGCTGTCTATTTTTCATAGTCAGGATTCCCCTCAAACAAATGGCTATAATTTCCTAACCGTAGGGGCTAGAACAGTCATTCTTACACCGTTTTGTTCAGAAGAGATGGGGGAATCTTACAGTGTGGACAATTTATCATTAAAATATGAATTATTGAAGATATTTGACTTCTAATGCACCATAACTGAGTAGAGGCAAAGCGAAAACTGCCTTGACTTGCCCTCAAACAACGCTTTCTAACTCTAAATCTATTTGGAGTATAGATATCATTCTTTCACCGTAAGTGACAGCAGGCTTTGGTGAACAGTCATGGAAATTTTCAGGTCTCTGTTGATATCCATTAAAAAGATATGACGAGAGAAAAAAGTGGATCATTTCCAGAGTTTGAAATCTGAAGAAATCTGAGCGAGGGACAAATTTCCTACCCTCAAACAAGTCTAACTCATTTCAGAATGGTAATAGGTGAGAAAGAAATTCTTGAATTGTGAGTGTCAGGAGTGTCTGAAGATATACTGGGACAAGCCTCATGTTTTAACTTCGCTTCGTTAAGGAGATATGACGATTCGAATATGCCTCTCATTACAGAAATCAAGCTGTGATTTTGAACAAGCTCTCCATTGACTTTCTATGGGGATTTTTGAGACTTTGTGTTGGTCTGAGGAGATTTGCCAAAATTCTATAAATCTCACAACAATGATGGTGACATTTTCTGAAAGCCAGCAAAAATACCTACGTTTTGATGTATAATTTGTGGAAGTTGAGTGAAAATTGAGCAAGTAGCAAGAAGTTGTTCGGACATGAAGAGAAGACTGCAAAACCTTCAGTGGCACACTGGAAGCCAAGTGCATAGCAACCATAACAACGCATGTATTTTGTGAAAAATCACAATTTTGCAACTCAAAACTTTAAGAGGCATAAAAGTAAAACGGTAAAAGATTTGAAAAAGCTGATTTATTCCTGAATAGCCCAATAATTTGAGAACATTTTAAAGTTTGAATGGTTGTTCTACGTGAAAGTAGGAAAAAGTAGTTAAGTTTCAAAAACAAGCAAGTTTTAGCAGAATTGCGGAAGTTTCCCATTCATTTCAATGGGACAAAAATAAGCACAAAAAGCTTAATATTTTAAAAAGTATAACAGTATAAAATACCAAAAGATATAGCGCACATTAGCAGAAATAGCAGAATAGTTTAAAATTTGAACGGTGAAAATCGGCTGAAAATTGTGGCACTAGTTAAGTGCCAAAAAGTGTACGGAACGCAACTAGAATAATAAAGAATAAAGAGAAACAGGAACTCAATAGTGTGGATGCTTAAAGCATCCACACAACTAGAAAAATTTGCATTTCCTGCGAAAATGCAGTGTGGATGCTTTAAAGCTGAAGCTTTCTGCTGAAACTAGCTGAAAAAGCTGAAAAGTTGCAGAAATTGTAAAAACTTTGCAGAAGCAAAGGAACTTTGCTAAAATGTAGTAACTTAGCAGAACTGCAATATCTTAGAGGAAACATAATACTTGGCAGAAATACAATAGCATAGCAGAACTTAGCAGAAACATTGTAACTTACCAGAAACACGATAACTTCTCAAAAATACAAGAATTCAGGAGAAATAGTATAAGATAACAGAAAGAATATATTTAGCGAAACATTCTTAAATATTACAGAAATACTATGATTTAGAGAAACAGTACAACATAGCAAAAATGCTGTAATTTGACAGAAATACTACATTTGGCAGAAATACTATGTTTCAGCACAAATACACTGGTTTAACACAAATATTTAACATAGCAGAAATACAATTATATAGCAGAAATGCTATATTTAGAAAGAAAAAAATAATATAGTAGAAATACTATGATTTAGCATAAATACTGTAATCAGCACATATACTGTAACATGACATAAATTCCTCCACTTAGTAGTAATACTATAACATAACACAAATGTTATGATTTGGCACAAAAACCATAATTTGGCAAAATACTATGATTTAGCAGAAATACTATGATTGAGCAGAAGTACTAAGATGTAGTAAAAGTACTTTGATTTAAGAGAAATACAATTATGGAGGAGTAATACTTTAAAATGTGAGAAATATTGATACACACACACATACACAGAGCCTAAAGGGAACAGTATTTGTGCCATGGAGTGTTAAGAAGAAACTGAGGTCCATATTAGAAAAGCTGGTAAAAAGTTTTCAGAATTGTAATAAATGATGAATATGAATTAGTGGTCTGTGATAGTGTATTAATTTGTAGGGCAAAAAAGATGTTGACCAAGGTGGACTTGAACCCACAACCTTTGGGTTGCAGACCCGTGTCATTACCAGCTGCGCCACTGGGAAAGACAGTGAGCTCTTTGGAAACAGGGTGATGAGCAGTCAGAATTAGATCGCGGTGAGAGGCGAAGAATGCCATTTTTTAGAGTTACAAAACATTGTGTAACTCAAAAGCTAGGTGGAGTAGAAGCATAATTCTTGTACTGAGTGAATCAGCGGACTTTGGTGTACTTTGACTGCGATTTTCATTGCTCTGTACATCCGACGCAGAGATATGACGAGAGAAGAAAGGGCAGACCTCAGATATGATTGGCTGGCTGGGAAGCCGTGCAGGCCCTGATATGTAAATTTGAATGTCTCAGTCCTCAGAGGATTGGCTGCCTGGGGACCTGGCAGAAATATATAGTAATAGTATGATTAAGCATAAATACTACATTTAGCAGAAATACTGTATTAAGCACAAATCCTATAAAAAGCAAAAATACTATATTAAGCACAAATCCTATAAAAAGCAGAAATACTATACTATGATTTGGTAGAAAAACTATAATTAATCAGAAATACTATATTTGGCAGAAATACTATATTTAGCACAAATCTTGTAAAATAGCAGAAATAGTATGATTCAGCACAATAGTAATAACTTAAACAGAAAAATTGGAAAAGCAAAATGGACAGCTGAAAAAATGCTGATCATGCTAAGGATCCTTCAAATGTACTTGTTAAATGAAAAAAAAAAACTCAGCAAAAAAAAGTATAACAGTCACACAATCACAAATATGGACACCTATGGAAACACATATGTACAGAGAGATACACAGGATCAAATTCAGTCAACCAGTCTAAATATATTGAATTTGAATCTTACAATGAGAACATCCCATAAAAAGGCTTTCTCTCTCTCTCTCTCTCTCTCTGTCACACACACACACACACACACACACACACACACACACACACAGAGGGAGAGAGAAGAAACTTTCTAGGTCAGTCAAGCAGCCTGGGAGCTGCTGAATTTGAATCCACCAATCAGAGAGGCTGTGTACTTTTCCCGCCAAAACAGGTGCAGCCGTTTTTACGTATTTGTGCCAAAACATAGTGTTTCTGCCATATTGTGGTACTACTACATTACAACATGAATACGGATTAAAGACGAAAGAAACTGGCACCAAATTCCTCCACTACAAACCAGTCTGATACCACTTCTTTGCAGTGTTCACGTTTACTAAGGCACTACCCAAAAGGCGCCACAAGAGGGCACTCCAACACAAGAGATGACCTATGTACACTGATGCACTTAGTAACAGTCAGCCTCCTTGAATTGGCAGAAATACTGTGATTTAGTAGTAATACTATGATGTTGCAGACATAGTATGTTTTTGCACTACTCATTTGTAGTGAAAAAAATTAGCAATATAAATTACAGGTCTGTGAAAGTGTATAAATTTGTAGTGAAAAAAAAATGTTGACCAAGGTGGGATTGAACCCACGACCTTTGAGCTGCAGAGCCGTGTCATTACTGATTGCGCCACCTGGAAAGAGGGCGGGCAGCTGAAAAACAAAGACATCAGCAATCAGAAATAAAAGAGATTTCTGTTGAAAACACCTGAAAAAGCTGGGATTTGTGCTGAAAAGGGGTGAAAAAACTCAATTCTGCTGAAACGGGGTGAAGAAGAGGTGTTGGACTGTTGAGAAGAGTTAAATAAGTTGAACAGATATGTTTGGGTACAGATACTATGATTTGGTAATAATACTGTGTTTTAGCACAACTCCTGAGATTTGATTGAAATAATATGATTTAGAAGAAATATTATGACTTTGTACAAATACAATGTTTTGGCACAAATACCATGATATGGCAAAAATACTATGATTTAGCAGAAATACTATGATTGAGCAGAAGTACTAAGATGTAGTAAAAGTACTTTGATTTAACAGAAATGCAATTATGGAGGAGTAATACTTTAAAATGGGAAAAATATTGATACACACACAGATACACAGAGCCTAAAGGGAACAGTATTTGTGCCATGGAGTGTTAAGAAGAATCTGAGGTCCATATTAGAAAAGCTGCTAAAAATCATAAAACTTTGCAGAATTGTAATAAATGATGAATATGAATTACTTGTCTGTGATAGTGTATTAATTTCTAGGGGAAAAAAAAATGTTGACCAAGGTGGAATTGAACCCGTGATCTTCAGGCTGCCGACCGGCGTCATTACCAACTGTGCCACTGGGAAACAGTGCAGCCGTTTGGAAAACGGGGAGATGAACTGTCAGATTTAGATCGCGGTGAGAGGCGTAAAACGCCGATTTTTGGAGTTACAAAACGTCATGTAACTCCAAAACTAGGTGGGATAGAAGCACAATTCTTGTACTGGGTGAATCAGCAGACTTTGCTGAACTTTCACTGCGATTTTCATTGCTCCTTTTACCTCCGTCACGGAGATATGATGAGAGAAGAAACGGCTTCATTTTCAGAGTTTGAAAAGTGAGAGGAGGACAGATTTCCACCCCTCAAACAAACGTAATTTATGGCTTAACAGTAAGATGACTGTAAAAACTGCTCTATGATTTACATGAAATACTTTGATTTAGAAGAAATTATATAATCTAGCAAAAAGCACTACAGCATAGCAGAAGTTATATCACTGAGCAGATTTACTAGGATTTAGCATAAACACTATGATTTGGCTCAAAAATCTTTATTTTGCAGTTATAATATGATTTGGCAGAAATACTATGAGCAGTAATAATATAACAGTACATAATACTGTTATTTTGTGGAAATACAATGCTTTATCACAAATACCATGATATGGCAAAAATACTATGATTCAGCAGAAATACTATGATTGAGCAGAAGTACTAAGATGTAGTAGAAGTACTTTGATTTAGCACAAATACTATAATGGAGGAGTAAGACTTTAACATGGGAGAAATATTGATACACACACACATACACAGAGAGCAAAGTGTGCAGAGGCTGTTGAGAGTCTGGGCTTGGCATATCTAGGTCAGCTAAATTGGCTGCACCTGCTGTAATCAGCACTTACACAGACAGACACAGAGAGAGCTATGGGTTTTCTTCAGTGTATTTCTCACATTCAGGACTCCCTCGAACAAATGGCCATAATTTCCTAACCGTAGGGGCTAGAATGCTCATTCTAACACCGTTTTGTTCAGAAGAGATGGGGGAATCTGCAGGTCTTCATAATTCAGCGATAAAATATAAATTATTGAAGATATATGACTTGTAATACACTGTAACTGAGTAGAGGCAAAGCAAAACTGCCTTGACTTGCCCTCAAACAATGCTTTCTAACTCTAAATCTATTTGGAGTATCGATATCATTCTTTCACTGTAAGAGACAGCAGGCTTTGGCGAACAGTCATGGAAATTTTCAGGTCTGTGTGGAAATCCATCAAAAAGATATGACGAGAGAAAAAAGTGCCTCATTTCCAGAGTTTGAAATCTGAAGACATCTGAGCGAGGGACGAATTTCCTACCCTCAAACAAACCCAATTCATGGCCAAATGGTAATAGGTGAGAAAGAAATTCTTGAATTGTGAGCGTCAGGAGTGTCTGAAGATATACCGGGACAAGCCTCATGTCTTAACTTCGCTTCGTTAAGGAGATATGACGATTCGAATATGCCTCTCATTACAGAAATCAAGCGGTGATTTTGAACAAACTCTCTATTGACTTTCTATGGAGAGTTTTCAGACTTTGTGTTGGTCTGAGGAGATTTGCCAAAATTCTATAAATCTCACAACCATGATAGTGACATTTTCTGAAAGCCAGCAAAAATACCTACGTTTTGATGTATAATTTGTGGAAGTTGAGTGAAAATTGAGCAAGTAGCAAGAAGTTGTTCGGACATGAAGAGAAGACTGCGAAACCTACAGTGGCACACTGGAAGCCAAGTGCATAGCAACCATAACAACGCATGTATTTTGTGAAAAATCACAATTTTGCAACTCAAAACTTTAAGAGGGATAAAATAAAACGGTAAAGATTTGAAAAAGCTGATTTATTCCTGAATAGCCCAATAATTTGTGAACATTTTAAAGTTTGAATGGTTGTTCTACGTGAAAGTAGGAAAAAGTAGTTAAGTTTCAAAAACAAGCAAGTTTTAGCAGAATTGCGGAAGTTTCCCATTCATTTCAATGGGACAAATTAAAGGAAAAAAGTGTAATATTTTAAAAAGTATAACAGTTAAAAATATCAAAAGATATAGCGTACATTAGCAGAAATAGCAGAATAGTTTAAAATTTGAACGGTGAAAATCGGCTGAAAATTGTGGAAGTAGTTAAGTGCCAAAAAGTGTACGGAACGCAACTAGAATAATAATAATAACTAGAAAAATTTGCATTTCCTGCGAAAATGCAGTGTGGATGCTGTAAAGCTGAAGCTGTCAGCTGAAACTAGCTGAAAAAGCTGAAAAGTTGCAGAAATTGTAAAACCTTTGCAAAAAATTGTAATAACTTTGCAGAAACATAAGAACTTAGCAAAAATGTAATTACATAGCAGAACTGCAATAACGTAAAGAAAACATAATACTTGGCAGAAATACAATAACATAGCAGAACTTAGCAGCAGAAATTAGAATAAATATTGTAACTTAGCAGAAACAAGATAACTTTTCAGAAATACAGGATTTTAGCAACCATGGTACAAGATTACATAGATGCTTTATTTAAACAAAAATACCTAAACATTGCACAAATACTGTGATTTAGGACAAATACTACAACAAAGCAGAAATGCTGTAATTCAGCAAATATACTATGCTATGACACAAATAGAAAGAATATGCTCAAATACTATGATTTTGCTCAAATAATATGATTAAGCAATAATACTAAGATTTAGCAGAAATACTGTATTTAGCACAAATACCAAAAAGTAGCAGAAATACTATAATTTAGCATAATAGTAATAACTTGCACAATTACAAATATGGACATGGTAAATGGCCTGTATTTATATAGCGCTTTTATGGTCCCTAAGGACCCCAAAGCGCTTTACATATCCAGTCATTCACCCATTCACACACTGGTGATGGCAAGCTACGTTGTAGCCACAGCCACCCTGGGGCGCACTGACAGAGGCGAGGCTGCTGGACACTGGCGCCACCGGGCCCTCTGACCACCACCAGTAGGCACACAATAAGATACACCCATAAAAAGGCTCTCTCTCTCTCTCTCTCTCTCTCTCTCTCTCTCTGTCATACACACACACACACAGCAGAAATGCTATGACTTAGCACAATAGTAATAACTGAAATAGAAAAATTGGAAAAGCAAAATGAACAGCTGAAAAAATGCTGAACATTCTAAGGCTCCCTCAAATGTAATTGTTGAATGAAAAAAAAATCAGCAAAAAAAAGTATAACAGTCACACAATCAAAAATATGGACACATATGGAAACACACAAGCACAGAGAGACACAGCATCAAATTCAGTCAACTAGTCTAAATATATTGAATTTAAATCATACAATAAGATGCTCCCATAAAAACGCTCTCTCGCCCTCTCTTTCTCTCTCTCTCTGTCACACACACACACACACACACACACACACACAACACACACACTAGCAGCAGCAGCAGCCAAATAGCCTGGGAGCTGCTGAATTTGAATCCACCAATCAGAGAGGCTGTATACTTTTTCCCGCCAAAACAGGTGCACCTGTTTTTACACACACGCAGCACAGAGACAGGATTTGTGCTGTCTATTTTTCATAGTGAGGATTCCCCTCAAACAAATGGCTATAATTTCCTAACCGTAGGGGCTAGAACAGTCATTCTTACACCGTTTTGTTCAGAAGAGATGGGGGGATCTTAAAGTGTTGACAATTTATCATTAAAATCTGAATTATTGAAGATATTTGACTTCTAATGCACCATAACTGAGTAGAGGCAAAGCGAAAACTGCCTTGACTTGCCCTCAAACAATGCTTTCTAACTCTAAATCTATTTGGAGTATCGATATCATTCTTTCACCGTAAGAGACAGCAGGATTTGGTGAACAGTCATGGAAATTTTCAGGTCTCTGTGGAAATCCATCAAAAAGATATGACGAGAGAAAAAGTGGTTCATTTCCAGAGTTTGAAATCTGAAGAAATCTGAGCGAGAGATGAATTTCCTACCCTCAAACAAACCCAATTCATGGCCAAATGGTAATAGGTGAGAAAGAAATTCTTGAATTGTGAGCATCAGGAGTGTCTGAAGATATATTGGCACAAGCCTCATGTCTTAAATTTGCTGCGTTGAGATATGACGATTTGAAAATGCCTCTCATTAGAGAAATCCAGTGGAGATTTTGAACAAGCTCTCCATTGACTTTCTATGCAGTTTTCAGACTTTGTGTTGGTGTGAGGAGATTTGCCAAAATTCTATATACAGAAAACTGTAATCAGCACATATACTGTAACATTTTAGAAATTCTCCACTTAGTAGTAATACTATAACATAACACAAATGTTATGATGAGTTGAGCGGCTGGTACTCTGGTGCAGTCAGCACAATCTGGAGCTGAACACTCTTAAAACTGTAGAGATGACAGTGGACTTCAGGAGACATCCCTCAACTCTGCCCCCCTCATCATATCAGACAGCCCTGTGTCGACTGTGGAGATCTTGAAGTTGCTGGGTACCACCATCTCCCAGGACCTGAAGTGGGAGACCAACATCAACTCCATCCTCAAAAAGACCCAGCAGAGGATGTACTTCCTGAGACAACTGGGGAAGTACAGTCTTCCACAGGAGCTGCTGATCCAGCTCTACACTGCAGTCATTGAGTCTGTCCTGTGCTCCTCCATCACAGTCTGGTATGGTGCAGCCACTAAACAGGACAGGTGCAGACTGCAGCGGACTGTACGGGCAGCAGAAAGGATCATCGGCGCCCCCCTGCCCTCCATCCAGGATCTGTACCTCTCAGGAAACGGGCAGGGAAAATCATCACAGACCCCTCACACCCTGGACACAGACTTTTTGATCTGCTGCCCTCTGGCAGACGGTACAGAAGCCTGCAGACCAGGACCACCCGACACAGGAACAGTTTCTTTCCCCTCCCATCTCCCTTCTAAACAGTTGAACTGTCACACTGCTCCCACTGCCAGACTGCAACTGCACCTTATGTACATTCTGTAGTATTCATTCCACCTCATTTCATTTCTGTATTTTATGTATATACGTTTAGATTAGTTATTTATAGTTGGTTTACACAGCTTTGTGTATGTATGTGTATGCATGTGTAATGTATATATAGATACGTGTGTGTGTGTGTGTGTGTGTGTGTGTGTGTGTGTGTGTGTGTGAGATTTACATTGCTGTGCTCGAGAGCCACCATCTACCGGAACCAAATTCCTTGTATTTGTCTGCACATATACTTGGCCAATAAACACGATTCTGATGATTTGGCACAAAAACCATGATTTGGCAAAAATACTATGATTTAGCAGAAATACTATGATTGAGCAGAAGTACTAAGATGTAGTAAAAGTACTTTGATTTAAGAGAAATCCAATTATGGAGGAGTAATACTTTAAAATGGGAGAAATATTGATACACACACACATTCACAGAGCCTAAAGGGAAGAGTATTTGTGCCATGGAGTGTTAAGAAGAATGTGAGGTCCATATTAGAAAAGCTGGTAAAAAGTTTTCAGAATTGTAATAAATGATGAATATGAATTAGTGGTCTGTGATAGTGTATTAATTTGTAGGGCAAAAAACATGTTGTCCAAGGTGGAGTTGAACCCACGACTTTTGGGTTGCAGACCTGTGTCATTACCAGCTGCGCCACTGGGAAAGACAGTGAGCACTTGGGAAACAGGGTGATGAGCAGTCAGAATTAGATCGCGGTGTGAGGCAAAGAGCGCCGTTTTTTGGAGTTACAAAACGTCGTGTAACTCCAAAACTAGGTGGACTAGGAGCATAATTCTTGTACTGGGTGAATCAGCGGACTTTGGTGTACTTTGACTGCGATTTTCATTACTCTTTGTACATCCGTCGCTGAGATATGACGAGAGAAGAAACTGCAGACCTCAGATATGATTGGCTGGCTGGGAAGCTGGCAGAAATATATAGTAATAGTGTGATTAAGCATAAATACTACATTTAGCAGAAATACTGTATTAAGCACAAATCCTATAAAAAGCAGAAATACTATATTAAGCACAAATCCTATAAAAAGCAGAAATACTATATTAAGCAATATAAAAATCCTATAAAATGGTATAAAAAGCAAAAATACTGTAATATGATTTGGTAGAAAAACTATAATTAATCAGAAATACTATACTGGGTAGAAATACTATATTTAGCACAAATCTTATAAAATAGCAGAAATAGTATGATTCAGCACAATAGTAATAACTTAAACAGAAAAATTGGAAAAGCAAAATGGACAGCTGAAAAAATGCTGAACATGCTAAGGGTCCTTCAAATGTACTTGTTAAATGAAAAAAAACTGAGCAAAAAAAGTGTAACAGTCACACAATCAGAAATATGGAAACATATGGAAACACACATGCACAGAGAGACACACACAGGATCAAATTCAGTCAACCAGTCTAAATATATTGAATTTAAATCATACAATAAGATGCTCCCATAAAAACTCTGTCTCGCCCTCTCTTTCTCTCTCTCTGTCACACACACACACACACACACACACACACACACACACACACACACAGGGAGAGAGAAGTAAGTTTCTAGCTCAGTCAAGCAGCCTGGGAGCTGCTGAATTTAAATCCACCAATCAGAGAGGCTGTGCACTTTTTCCCGCCAAAACAGGTGCATGCAGCACAGAGAGACACAGGATTTTGCAGTCTATTTCTCATAATGACGACTCCCCTCAAACAAATGACCATAATTTCCTAACTATAGGGGCTAGAACGGTCATTCTTACACCGTTTTGTTCAGAAGAGATGGGGGAATCTTAAAGTGTTGACAATGTATCATTAAAATATGAATTATTAAAGATATTTGACTTCTAATGCACCATAACTGAGTAGAGCAAAGCAAAAACTGCCTTGACTTGCCCTCAAACAACGCTTTCTAACTCTAAATCTATTTGGAGTATGATATCATTTTTCACCGTAAGAGACAGCAGGCTTTGGTGAACAATCATGGAAATTTTCAGGTCTCTGTGGAAATCCATCAAAAAGATATGACGAGAGAAAAAGTGGTTCATTTCCAGAGTTTGAAATCTGAAGAAATCTGAGCGAAGGACGAATTTCCTACGCTCAAACAAGTGTAACTCATCTCAGAACGGTAATAGGTGAGAAAAAAATTCTTGAATTGTGAGCGTCAGGAGTGTCTGAAGATATACTGGGACAAGCCTCATGTTTTAACTTCGCTTCGTTAAGGAGATATGACGATTCGAATATGCCTCTCATTACAGAAATCAAGCGGTGATTTTGAACAAACTCTCCATTGACTTTCTATGGAGAGTTTTCAGACTTTGTGTTGCTCTGAGGAGATTTGCCAAAATTCTATAAGTCTCACAACAATGATGGTGACATTTTCGGAAAGCCAGCAAAAATACCTACGTTTTGATGTATAATTTGTGGAAGTTGAGTGAAAATTGAGCAAGTAGCAAGAAGTTGTTCGGACATGAAGAGAAGACTGCGAAACCTACAGTGGCACACTGGAAGCCAAGTGCATAGCAACCATAACAACGCATGTATTTTGTGAAAAATCACAATTTTCCAACTCAAAACTTTAAGAGGCATAAAAATTAAACGGTAAAAGATTTGAAAAATCTGATTTATTCCTGAATAGCCCAATAATTTGAGAACATTTTAAAGTTTGAATGGTTGTTCTACGTGAAAGTAGGAAAAAGTAGTTAAGTTTCAAAAACAAGCAAAATTTAGCAGAATTGCAGAAGTTTCCCATTCATTTCAATGGGACAAATTAAAGGAAAAAAGTGAATATTTTAAAAAGTATAACAGTAATAAACACCAAAAGATATAGCGATCATTAGCAGAAATAGCAGAATAGTTTAAAATTTGAACGGTGAAAATCGGCTGAAAATTGTGGAAGTAGTTAAGTGCCAAAAAAGTGAAAAGTGGCAACTAGAATAATAATAACTAGAAAAATTTGCATTTCCTGCGAAAATGCAGTGTGGATGCTGTAATGCTGAAGCTGTCTGCTGAAACTAGCAGAAAAAGCTGAAAAGTTGCAGAATTTGTAAAAGCTTTGCAGAAGCAAAGGAACTTTGCTAAAATGTAGTAACTTAGCAGAACTGTAATATCTTAGAGGAAACATAATACTTGGCAGAAATACAATAGCATAGCAGAACTTAGCAGAAATAATGTAACTTACCAGAAACACGATAACTTGTCAAAAATACAAGAATTTAGGAGAAATAGTATAAGATAACAGAAAGAATATATTTAGCCAAACATTCTTAAACTTAACAAAAATACTATGATTTAGCAGAAATACTATGATTGAGCAGAAGTACTAAGATGTAGTAAAAGTACTTTGATTTAACAGAAATACAATTATGGAGGAGTAATACTTTAAAATGGGAGAAATATTGATACACACACATACACAGAGCCTAAAGGGAACAGTATTTGTGCCATGGAGTGTTAACAAGAATTTGAGGTCCATATTAGAAAAGCTGCTAAAATCATAAATGTTTGCAGAATTGGGAAAGAGAGCGAGCGCCTGGAAAACAGGGTGATGAGCAGTCAGAATTAGATTGCGGTGAGAGGCGAAAAACGCCGTTTTTTGGAGTTATAAAACGTCGTGTAACTCAAAAACTAGTTGGACTAGAAGCATAATTCTTGTACTGGGTGAATCAGCGGACTTTGGTGTACTTTGACTGTGATTTGCATTGCTCTTTGTACATCTGTCGCTGAGATATGACGAGAGAAGAAAGGGCAGACCTCAGATATGATTGGCTGGCTGGGAAGCCGTGCAGGCCCTGATTTGTAAATTTGAATGTTGCATCCCTAAGATAAGATTGGCTGGGTGAGAAGCCGTGCAGGCCCTGATATGTAAATTTGAATGCCTCAGTCCTCACAGAGGATTGGCTGCCTGGGGACCTGGCAGAAATATATAGAAATACTATGATTAAGCATAAATACTACATTTAGCAGAAATACTATATTAAGCACAAATCCTATAATAAGCAGAAATACTATATCAAGCAATATAAATATCCTATAAAATCCTATAAAAAGCAAAAATACTGTACTATGATTTGGTAGAAAAACTATAATTAATCAGAAATACTAAATTTAGCAAAAATCTTATAAAACAGCAGAAATGCTATGATTTAGCACAATAGTAATAACTTAAACAGAAAAATTGGAAAAGCAAAATGGACAGCTGAAAAAATGCTGAACATGCTAAGGGTCCTTCAAATATACTTGTTAAATGAAAAAAAATCGATAAAAAAATATATAACAGCCACACAATCACAAATATGGACACATATGGAAACACACATGCACAGAGACACACACACACACACTCACACACACACACACAGGATCCAATTCAGTCAACCAGTCTAAATATATTGAATTTGAATCTTACAATGAGATCATCCCATAAAAAGGCATTCTCTCTCTCTCTCTCTCTCTCTCTCCTCTCTCTCTCTGTCACACACACACACACACACGCACACACAAGATCCAATTCAGTCAACCAGTCTAAATATATTGAATTTGAATCTTACAATGAGATCATCCCATAAAGAGGCTTTCTCTCTCTCAATCTCTCTCTCTCTCTCCCTCTCTCTCTCTGTCACACACACACACACACACACACACACACACACACACAAGATCCAATTCAGTCAACCAGTCTAAATATATTGAATTTAAATCTTACAATGAGATCATCCCATAAAAAGGCTTTCTCTCTCTCTCTCTCTCTCTGTCACACACACACACACACACACACACACACACACACACACACACAAGATCCAATTCAGTCAACCAGTCTAAATATATTGAATTTGAATCTTACAATGAGATCATCCCATAAAAGGCTTTCTCTCTCTCTCTCTCTCTCTCTCTCTCTCTCTGTCACACACACACACACACACACACACACACACAACACACACACACACACACACACACAGGGAGAGAGAAGTAAGTTTCTAGCTCAGTCAAGCAGCCTGGGAGCTGCTGAATTTGAATCCACCAATCAGAGAGCCTGTGCACTTTTTCCCGCCAAAACAGGTGCACACAGCACAGAGAGACACAGGACTTTTGTAGTCTATTTCTCATAATGACGACTCCCCTCAAACAAATGACCATAATTTCCTAACCGTAGGGGCTAAAACAGTCATTCTTAGACCATTTTATTCAGAAGACATTTAAAATAAAAATATGAAATATTAGAGATATATGACATAGATGATTGGTGGGCTTAGAAGCCATGAAGGTCCCAATATGCAAATTTAAATGTGCCACGACTCAGATATGATTGGCTGGCTGGGGAGCCATGAAGGGAACAATATGAAATTTAAATGTGCCAGGACTCAGATATGATTGGCTGGCTGGGAAGCCATGAAGGTCCCAATATGCAAATTTGAATGTGCCAGGACTCAGATATGATTGGCTGGCTGGGAAGCCGTGCATGACTTGATATGTCAATTTGAAAATTACAGTCCTCACAGAGGATTGGCTTCCTGAGGAGCTGGCAGGAATACATAGAAATACTATGATTACCCAGAAATACTGCGTTTAGTAGAAATACTATGTTTTAGCACAAATACTATAATTAAGCAGAAATATTATATTAAGTACAAATCCTATAAAATAGCAGAAATAGTATGATTTAGCACAAATGCTGTATTTAGCACAAATCTTATAAAATAGCAGAAATAGTATGATTTAGCAGAAATGCTGTATTTAGCACAAATACTGAAAAGCAGCACAAATGCTGACTTAGCACAATAGTAATAACTTAAATAGAAAAATTGGAAAAGCAAAATGAACAGCTGCAAAAAGTCCCACAAGCACAGAGAGACACACACAGGATCAAATTCAGTCAACCAGTCTAAATATATTGAATTTAAATCATACAATAAGATGCTCCAATAAAAACTCTCTCTCGCCCTCTCTCTCTCTCTCTCTCTGTCTCACACACACACACACACACACACACACACACACACACACACACAGGGAGAGAAATCAAGTTTCTAGCTCAGTCAAGCAGCCTGGGAGCTGCTAAATTTGAATCCACCAATCAGAGAGGCTGTGTACTTTTTCCCGCCAAAACAGGTGCAGCCGTTTTTACACACACAGAGCACAGAGACAGGATTTCTGCAGTGAATTTCTCATAGTGAGGATTCCTCTCAAACAAATGGCCATAATTTCCTAACCGTAGGGGCTAGAACAGTCATTCTTACACCGTTTTGTTCAGAAGAGATGGGGGAATCTTAAAGTGTTGACACTTTATCATTAAAATATGAATTATTAAAGATATTTGACTTCTAATGCACCATAACTGAGTAGAGCAAGCAAAAACTGCCTTGACTTGCCCTCAAACAACGCTTTCTAACTCTAAATCTATTTGGAGTATCAATATCATTCTTTCACCGTAAGAGACAGCAGGCTTTGGTGAACAATCATGGAAATTTTCAGGTCTCTGTGGAAATCCATTAAAAAGATATGACGAGAGAAAAAAGTGGTTCATTTCCAGAGTTTGAAATCTGAAGAAATCTGAGCGAGGGACGAATTTCCTACCCTCAAACAAGTCTAACTCATTTCAGAACGGTAATAGGTGAGAAAGAAATTCTTGAATTGTGAGCGTCAGGAGTGCCTGAAGATATACTGGGACAAGCCTCATGTTTTAACTTCGCTTCGTTAAGGAGATATGACGATTCGAATATGCCTCTCATTACAGAAATCAAGCGGTGATTTTGAACAAACTCTCCATTGACTTTCTATGGAGAGTTTTCAGACTTTGTGTTGCTCTGAGGAGATTTGCCAAAATTCTATAAATCTCACAACAATGATGGTGACATTTTCGGAAAGCCAGCAAAAATACCTACGTTTTGATGTATAATTTGTGGAAGTTGAGTGAAAATTGAGCAAGTAGCAAGAAGTTGTTCGGACATGAAGAGAAGACTGCGAAACCTACAGTGGCACACTGGAAGCCAAGTGCATAGCAACCATAACAACGCATGTATTTTGTGAAAAATCACAATTTTCCAACTCAAAACTTTAAGAGGCATAAAAATAAAACGGTAAAAGATTTGAAAAATCTGATTTATTCCTGAATAGCCCAATAATTTGAGAACATTTTAAAGTTTGAATGGTTGTTCTACGTGAAAGTAGGAAAAAGTAGTTAAGTTTCAAAAACAAGCAAAATTTAGCAGAATTGCAGAAGTTTCCCATTCATTTCAATGGGACAAATTAAAGGAAAAAAGTGGAATATTTTAAAAAGTATAACAGTAATAAACACCAAAAGATATAGCGATCATTAGCAGAAATAGCAGAATAGTTTAAAATTTGAACGGTGAAAATCGGCTGAAAATTGTGGAAGTAGTTAAGTGCCAAAAAAAGTGAAAAAGTGGCAACTAGAATAATAATAAAGTATAAAGAATAAAGAGAAACAGGAACTCAATAGTGTGGATGCTTAAAGCATCCACACAACTAGAAAAATTTGCATTTCCTGCGAAAATGCAGTGTGGATGCTGTAAAGCTGAAGCTGTCAGCTGAAACTAGCTGAAAAAGCTGAAAAGTTGCAGAAATTGTAAAACCTTTGCAAAAAATTGTAATAACTTTGCAGAAGCATAAGAACTTAGCAAAAATGTAATTACATAGCAGAACTGCAATAACGTAAAGAAAACATAATACTTGGCAGAAATACAATAACATAGCAGAACTTAGCAGCAGAAATTAGAATAAATATTGTAACTTAGCAGAAACAAGATAACTTTCAGAAATACAGGATTTTAGCAACCATGGTACAAGATTACATAGATGCTTTATTTAAACAAAAATACCTAAACATTGCACAAATACTGTGATTTAGGACAAATACTACAACATAGCAGAAATGCTGTAATTCAGCAAATATACTATGCTATGACACAAATAGAAAGAATATGCTCAAATACTATGATTTTGCTCAAATAATATGATTAAGCAATAATACTAAGATTTAGCAGAAATACTGTATTTAGCACAAATACCAAAAAGTAGCAGAAATACTATAATTTAGCATAATAGTAATAACTTGCACAATTACAAATATGGACATGGTAAATGGCCTGTATTTATATAGCGCTTTTATGGTCCCTAAGGACCCCAAAGCGCTTTACATATCCAGTCATTCACCCATTCACACACTGGTGATGGCAAGCTACGTTGTAGCCACAGCCACCCTGGGGCGCACTGACAGAGGCGAGGCTGCTGGACACTGGCGCCACCGGGCCCTCTGACCACCACCAGTAGGCACACAATAAGATACACCCATAAAAAGGCTCTCTCTCTCTCTCTCTCTCTGTCATACACACACACACACAGCAGAAATGCTATGACTTAGCACAATAGTAATAACTGAAATAGAAAAATTGGAAAAGCAAAATGAACAGCTGAAAAAATGCTGAACATTCTAAGGCTCCCTCAAATGTAATTGTTGAATGAAAAAAAAATCAGCAAAAAAAAGTATAACAGTCACACAATCAAAAATATGGACACATATGGAAACACACAAGCACAGAGAGACACAGCATCAAATTCAGTCAACCAGTCTAAATATATTGAATTTAAATCATACAATAAGATGCTCCCATAAAAACGCTCTCTCGCCCTCTCTTTCTCTCTCTCTCTGTCACACACACACACACACACACACACACACACACACAAACACACACACTAGCAGCAGCAGCAGCCAAATAGCCTGGGAGCTGCTGAATTTGAATCCACCAATCAGAGAGGCTGTATACTTTTTCCCGCCAAAACAGGTGCACCTGTTTTTACACACACGCAGCACAGAGACAGGATTTGTGCTGTCTATTTTTCATAGTGAGGATTCCCCTCAAACAAATGGCTATAATTTCCTAACCGTAGGGGCTAGAACAGTCATTCTTACACCGTTTTGTTCAGAAGAGATGGGGGGATCTTAAAGTGTTGACAATTTATCATTAAAATCTGAATTATTGAAGATATTTGACTTCTAATGCACCATAACTGAGTAGAGGCAAAGCGAAAACTGCCTTGACTTGCCCTCAAACAATGCTTTCTAACTCTAAATCTATTTGGAGTATCGATATCATTCTTTCACCGTACGAGACAGCAGGATTTGGTGAACAGTCATGGAAATTTTCAGGTCTCTGTGGAAATCCATCAAAAAGATATGACGAGAGAAAAAGTGGTTCATTTCCAGAGTTTGAAATCTGAAGAAATCTGAGCGAGAGATGAATTTCCTACCCTCAAACAAACCCAATTCATGGCCAAATGGTAATAGGTGAGAAAGAAATTCTTGAATTGTTAGCGTCAGGAGTGTCTGAAGATATATTGGCACAAGCCTCATGTCTTAAATTTGCTGCGTTGAGATATGACGATTTGAAAATGCCTCTCATTAGAGAAATCCAGTGGAGATTTTGAACAAGCTCTCCATTGACTTTCTATGCAGTTTTCAGACTTTGTGTTGGTGTGAGGAGATTTGCCAAAATTCTATCATACAGAAATACTGTAATCAGCATATATACTGTAACATTTTAGAAATTCCTCCACTTAGTAGTAATACTATAACATAACACAAATGTTATGATAAGTTGAGCGGCTGGTACTCTGGTGCAGTCAGCACAATCTGGAGCTGAACACTCTTAAAACTGTAGAGATGACAGTGGACTTCAGGAGACATCCCTCAACTCTGCCCCCCCTCATCATATCAGACAGCCCTGTGTCGACTGTGGAGATCTTGAAGTTGCTGGGTACCACCATCTCCCAGGACCTGAAGTGGGAGACCAACATCAACTCCATCCTCAAAAAGACCCAGCAGAGGATGTACTTCCTGAGACAACTGGGGAAGTACAGTCTTCCACAGGAGCTGCTGATCCAGCTCTACACTGCAGTCATTGAGTCTGTCCTGTGCTCCTCCATCACAGTCTGGTATGGTGCAGCCACTAAACAGGACAGGTGCAGACTGCAGCGGACTGTACGGGCAGCAGAAAGGATCATCGGCGCCCCCCTGCCCTCCATCCAGGATCTGTACCTCTCAGGAAACGGGCAGGGAAAATCATCACAGACCCCTCACACCCTGGACACAGACTTTTTGATCTGCTGCCCTCTGGCAGACGGTACAGAAGCCTGCAGACCAGGACCACCTGACACAGGAACAGTTTCTTTCCCCTCGCCATCTCCCTTCTAAACAGTTGAACTGTCACACTGCTCCCACTGCCAGACTGCAACTGCACCTTATGTACATTCTGTAGTATTCATTCCACCTCATTTCATTTCTGTATTTTATGTATATACGTTTAGATTAGTTATTTATAGTTGGTTTACACAGCTTTGTGTATGTATGTGTATGCATGTGTAATGTATATATAGATACGTGTGTGTGTGGGTGCGTGTGTGTGTGGGTGCGTGTGTGTGTGTGAGATTTACATTGCTGTGCTCGAGAGCCACCATCTACCGGAACCAAATTCCTTGTATTTGTCTGCACATATACTTGGCCAATAAACACGATTCTGATGATTTGGCACAAAAACCATGATTTGGCAAAAATACTATGATTTAGCAGAAATACTATGATTGAGCAGAAGTACTAAGATGTAGTAAAAGTACTTTGATTTAAGAGAAATCCAATTATGGAGGAGTAATACTTTAAAATGGGAGAAATATTGATACACACACACATTCACAGAGCCTAAAGGGAAGAGTATTTGTGCCATGGAGTGTTAAGAAGAATGTGAGGTCCATATTAGAAAAGCTGGTAAAAAGTTTTCAGAATTGTAATAAATGATGAATATGAATTAGTGGTCTGTGATAGTGTATTAATTTGTAGGGCAAAAAACGTGTTGTCCGAGGTGGAGTTGAATCTGCGACCTTTGTGTTGTAGAGCTGTGTCATTACCAGCTGCGCCACTGGGAAAGACAGTGAGCTCTTGGGAAACAGGGTGATGAGCAGTCAGAATTAGATCGCGGTGAGAGGCAAAGAGCGCCGTTTTTTGGAGTTATAAAACGTCATGTAACTCAAAAACTAGGTGGACTAGAAGCATAATTCTTGTACTGGGTGAATCAGCGGACTTTGGTGTACTTTGAATGCGATTTTCATTGCTCTTTGTACATCCGTCGCTGAGATATGACGAGAGAAGAAACGGCAGACTTCAGATATGATTGGCTGGCTGGGAAGCCGTGCAGGCCCTGATATGTACATTTGAATGTCTCAGTCCTCACAGAGGACCTGGCAAAAATATATAGAAATAGTATGATTAAGCATAAATACTACATTTAGCAGAAATACTGTATTAAGCACAAATCGTATAAAAAGCAAAAATACTGTAATATGATTTGGTAGAAAAACTATAATTAATCAGAAATACTATATTTGGCAGAAATACTGTAATCAGCACATATACTGTAACATTTTAGAAATTCCTCCACTTAGTAGTAATACTATAACATAACACAAATGTTATGATGAGTTGAGCGGCTGGTACTCTGGTGCAGTCAGCACAATCTGGAGCTGAACACTCTTAAAACTGTAGAGATGACAGTGGACTTCAGGAGACATCCCTCAACTCTGCCCCCCCTCATCATATCAGACAGCCCTGTGTCGACTGTGGAGATCTTCAAGTTGCTGGGTACCACCATCTCCCAGGACCTGAAGTGGGAGACCAACATCAACTCCATCCTCAAAAAGACCCAGCAGAGGATGTACTTCCTGAGACAACTGGGGAAGTACAGTCTTCCACAGGAGCTGCTGATCCAGTTCTACACTGCAGTCATTGAGTCTGTCCTGTGCTCCTCCATCACAGTCTGGTATGGTGCAGCCACTAAACAGGACAGGTGCAGACTGCAGCGGACTGTACGGGCAGCAGAAAGGATCATCGGCGCCCCCCTGCCCTCTATCCAGGATCTGTACCTCTCAAGAACCAGGAAACGGGCAGGGAAAATCATCACAGACCCCTCACACCCTGGACACAGACTTTTTGATCTGCTGCCCTCTGGCAGACGGTACAGAAGCCTGCAGACCAGGACCACCCGACACAGGAACAGTTTCTTTCCCCCTGGCCATCTCCCTTCTAAACAGTTGAACTGTCACACTCCTCCCACTGCCAGACTGCAACTGCACCTTATGTACATTCTGTAGTATTCATTCCACCTCATTTCATTTCTGTATTTTATGTATATACGTTTAGATTAGTTATTTATAGTTGGTTTACACAGCTTTGTGTATGTATGTGTATGCATGTGCAATGTATATATAGATACGTGTGTGTGTGTGTGTGTGTGTGTGTGTGTGTGTGTGTGTGTGTGTGTGATTTACATTGCTGTGCTCGAGAGCCACCATCTACCGGAACCAAATTCCTTGTATTTGTATGCACATATACTTGGCCAATAAACATAATTCTGATGACTTGGCACAAAAACCATGATTTAGCAGAAATACTATGATTGAGCAGAAGTACTAAGATGTAGTAAAAGTACTTTGATTTAAGAGAAATCCAATTATGGAGGAGTAATACTTTAAAATGGGAGAAATATTGAAACACACACACATTCACAGAGCCTAAAGGGAAGAGTATTTGTGCCATGGAGTGTTAAGAAGAATGTGAGGTCCATATTAGAAAAGCTGGTAAAAAGTTTTCAGAATTGTAATAAATGATGAATATGAATTAGTGGTCTGTGATAGTGTATTAATTTGTAGGGCAAAAAACATGTTGTCCAAGGTGGAGTTGAACCCACGACTTTTGGGTTGTAGACCTGTGTCATTACCAGCTGCGCCACTGGGAAAGACAGTGAGCACTTGGGAAACAGGGTGATGAGCAGTCAGAATTAGATCGCGGTGTGAGGCAAAGAGCGCCGTTTTTTGGAGTTACAAAACGTCGTGTAACTCCAAAACTAGGTGGACTAGGAGCATAATTCTTGTACTGGGTGAATCAGCGGACTTTGGTGTACTTTGACTGCGATTTTCATTACTCTTTGTACATCCGTCGCTGAGATATGACGAGAGAAGAAACTGCAGACCTCAGATATGATTGGCTGGCTGGGAAGCTGGCAGAAATATATAGTAATAGTGTGATTAAGCATAAATACTACATTTAGCAGAAATACTGTATTAAGCACAAATCCTATAAAAAGCAGAAATACTATATTAAGCACAAATCCTATAAAAAGCAGAAATACTATATTAAGCAATATAAAAATCCTATAAAAATGGTATAAAAAGCAAAAATACTGTAATATGATTTGGTAGAAAAACTATAATTAATCAGAAATACTATACTGGGTAGAAATACTATATTTAGCACAAATCTTATAAAATAGCAGAAATAGTATGATTCAGCACAATAGTAATAACTTAAACAGAAAAATTGGAAAAGCAAAATGGACAGCTGAAAAAATGCTGAACATGCTAAGGGTCCTTCAAATCTACTTGTTAAATGAAAAAAAAACTCAGCAAAAAAAGTGTAACAGTCACACAATCACAAATATGGAAACATATGGAAACACACATGCACAGAGAGACACACAGGATCAAATTCAGTCAACCAGTCTAAATATATTGAATTTAAATCATACAATAAGATGCTCCCATAAAAACTCTGTCTCGCCCTCTCTTTCTCTCTCTCTGTCACACACACACACACACACACACACACACACACACACACACACACACATACATAGGGAGAGACAAGCAAGTTTCTAGGTCAGTCAAGCAGCCTGGGAGCTGCTAAATTTGAATCCACCAATCAGAGAGGCTGTGTACTTTTTCCCGCCAAAACAGGTGCAGCCGTTTTTACACACTCAGCACAGAGAGAGACAGGATTTCTGCAGTGTATTTCTCATAGTGAGGATTCCTCTCAAACAAATGGCCATAATTTCCTAACCGTAGGGGCTAGAACGGTCATTCTTACACCGTTTTGTTCAGAAGAGATGGGGGAATCTTAAAGTGTTTACAATTTATCATTAAAATATGAATTATTAAAGATATTTGACTTCTAATGCACCATAACTGAGTAGAGGCAAGCGAAAACTGCCTTGACTTGCCCCCAAACAACGCTTTCTAACTCTAAATCTATTTGGAGTATTGATATCATTCTTTCACCGTAAGAGACAGCAGGCTTTGGTGAACAGTCATGGAAATTTTCAGGTCTCTGTGGAAATCCATCAAAAAGATATGACGAGAGAAAAAAGTGGTTCATTTCCAGAGTTTGAAAGCTGAAGAAATCTGAGCGAAGGACGAATTTCCTACCCTCAAACAAGTCTAACTCATTTCAGAACGGTAATAGGTGAGAAAAAAATTCTTGAATTGTGATCGTCAGGAGTGTCTGAAGATATACGGGGACAAGCCTGATGTTTTAACTTCGCTTCGTTAAGGAGATATGACGATTCGAATATGCCTCTCATTACAGAAATCAAGCGGTGATTTTGAACAAACTCTCCATTGACTTTCTATGGAGAGTTTTCAGACTTTGTGTTGCTCTGAGGAGATTTGCCAAAATTCTATAAGTCTCACAACAATGATGGTGACATTTTCGGAAAGCCAGCAAAAATACCTACGTTTTGATGTATAATTTGTGGAAGTTGAGTGAAAATTGAGCAAGTAGCAAGAAGTTGTTCGGACATGAAGAGAAGACAGCAAAACCTTCAGTGGCACACTGGAAGCCAAGTGCATAGCAACCATAACAACGCATGTATTTTGTGAAAAATCACAATTTTGCAACTCAAAACTTTAAGAGGCATAAAAATAAAACGGTAAAAGATTTGAAAAAGCTGATTTATTCCTGAATAGCCCAATAATTTGAGAACATTTTAAAGTTTGAATGGTTGTTCTACGTGAAAGTAGGAAAAAGTAGTTAAGTTTCAAAAACAAGCAAAATTTAGTAGGATTGCAGAAGTTTCCCATTCATTTCAATGGGACAAATTAAAGGAAAAAAGTGGAATATTTTAAAAAGTATAACAGTAATAAACACCAAAAGATATAGCGATCATTAGCAGAAATAGCAGAATAGTTTAAAATTTGAACGGTGAAAATCGGCTGAAAATTGTGGAAGTAGTTAAGTGCCAAAAAAAAGTGAAAAAGTGGCAACTAGAATAATAATAAAGTATAAAGAATAAAGAGAAACAGGAACTCAATAGTGTGGATGCTTAAAGCATCCACACAATAATAAAGTAGAATAAAGAATAAAGAGAAACAGGAACTCAATAGTGTGGATGCCTCCAGCATCCACACAATAAAGAGAAACAGGAACTCAATAGTGTGGATGCATAAAGCATCCACACAATAAAGAGAAACAGGAACTCAATAGTGTGGATGCCTAAAGCATCCACACAATTACAAAGAGAAAGGAGTGAAACACGCCTCCTACTGTCTGCCTGTGAACTGAGCCCACACAGTGGACTCTGTGTCACTGATGCAGCTACTGACTGTGATCTCATACCACGTTCATGTTTCTAACATCTAATCATTTCACCTTAAATACATACAACACAAAAATGTAGACTGAAGTACAGTGGTCCCTCGCTATAACGTAGTTCACCTTTCGCGGCCTCGCTGTATCGCGGGATTTTTTGTGGCAATTTTACTGTTTTTTTTTTTTTTTTACAGTTGTGAGTAGAATAAAAGAATAACTAGAAAAATTTGCATTTCCTGCGAAAATGCAGTGTGGATGCTGTAAAGCTGAAGCTGTCTGCTGAAAATAGCTGAAAATAGCTGAAGAAGCTGAAGAAATCAAAGTCAGTGTTTAAAAAGTTGTTGAAATTTTAATAACTTTGCAGAACAACATCAAGTTAACAAAAATGTAATAACTTAGCAGAAATGCAATAACTTAGAAGAAACATAACAATGTAATAATTTAGAATAACATGACTTAGCAGAAATGATACAATTTAGTAGAAAATTAATAACTTGGCAGAAATATTTCAACTTACCAGAACTGCTATAATTTTGCAGAAATGTAATTATTAGGAAAAAACTGTAAACAGATAACAGCTGAAAACGATGAAGTAACCTCAAAGTTACTTGTTTAACTGTGAAAAATGACCAGAAAGATTAGAAAAGGAAAAAAACCAATTCAATTCAATTTATATAGCGCCAAATCACAACAAAAGTCGCCTTAAGGCGCTTCATAGATACAGAGAAAAACCCAACAATCATATGACCCCCTATGAGCAAGCACTTTGGCGACATTGGGAAGGAAAAACTCCCTTTTAACAGGAAGAAACCTCCAGCAGAACCAGGCTCAGGGAGGGGCGGCCATCTGCTGCGACCGGTTGGGGTGAGAGAAGGAAGACAGGAATACCAGCCAGCAGATAAACTGATGTGAAACAAAACCAAGGTAAAATTGCAGAATTTACACAGTTGGTGAAATGTAAAAATGGCAACAAAAAAATCCCAAACAAACAAACAAAAAAAACCCACAAACAACATTTAGGTAATAAATGCACAAGATGATTTGATGATAAATATGGTACCAATCTACAAAATACTGTCGAAATGAAGTCCACATTGTAATATATTTGAGGTGTGGAGAGTCACACAGCTGAACAATCGATGTGCATATTCAAAGAAACAAGGATCAAATAAAGAACATTGTTGTGGAATAAATTACAGTGAAAAATAATCACTGCTTTGCGTTAGAGAGTGACTTATGATGAGGTATTAATTGGGTTAATTTTACCTCTAACAGCTTTTCACATAGTGCTGTGACCAGGGTGACCCATTATCTATATATATTAGAGCAGATGTGGAAAACCACTGTTAGACCTACTCTATACTAACACAAACACAGTCAAAAATTCATTGCTAGTGTGACATGTGGTCCTTTTTGCCTTTGACCAATGATATGCTGGTTACTTGGACCAGTTTAGTATTTGCTGTCACAGAGGAATGTTAACCATAAATCCAAAAGACAAAACTGAAAAAATATGTTAATTGCAAACATGTTTTTGCTTAGTAAAAGGATTGAAATAACATGGAAACTGTCACCTTAAAGCCTCATTGTAAATATCATCACAAACAGATGTTTTCCACATAAACAACAAAGCTCCACCACATCCAATCACTACATATAAATATAAAAGAAAACAACAACAAATAAAATGTAATTAACACATGGGAAGTCTAATGAGCTTGGAAAGAAAAGCTTCTGGACTTCTTTGAGTTGCTTGAAGACGTTTCACCTCTCATCCGAGAAGCTTCTTCTTCTAAGGGTCAGTGGTGGAGAGTCCCAGATTTAAACCCAGTGGGAGTTTCCCCCCAAAGAGGGACAAAGGACCCCCTGATGATCCTCTACCTAATCACATGAGCCAAGGTGTGAAAGTGGGTGTGGGTCCCAACCAGGCAGGGTTTCGGGTGAGCTTATTGTGAAACCTGGCCCCACCCTATCATGTGATTTCCCTTAGGTCAGATGGCCCAGGATGTGAGTGGGCATTAAGGTGTCTGGGAAGGGATCTCAAAACTGGATTATAGATGGCAGACAGTTGGTGTCATAAACCACCGCCTCTGTTCAAAGATGGTCGCTCACAGTGGACGTAAATGTCTTCTTTCACTCCTCTTTCAAACCATCTGTCCTCTCTGTCCAAAATGTGAACATTGGCATCCTCGAAAGACTGACCTTTGTCCTTTAGATGCAGATGAACTGCTGAGTCTTGTCCCGTGGAGGTGGCTCTTCTATGTTGTGCCGTGCGCTTGTGAAGTGGCTGTTTGGTCTCTCCGATGTAGAGGTCTGGGCATTCCTCGCTGCACTGTACAGCGTACACCACATTGTTAAGTTTGTGTTTAGGAGTTTTGTCTTTCGGGTGAACCAGTTTCTGTCTGAGTGTGTTGCTGGGTCTGAAGTACACTGGGATGTCGTGCTTGGAGAAAACTCTCCTGAGTTTCTCTGATACACCGGCTACATAGGGGATAACAATGTTGTTGCATCTCTCTTTCTTATCCTCCCTCGCTGGTGTCTGATGTTCTTTTCTGTGCATATTTGCTGACTTTATAAACGCCCAATAAGGATAGCCACATGTTTTAAGTGCTTCCTTTACATGTGTGTGTTCCTTCTTTTTCCCTTCAGGCTTAAAGGGAACATGCTCTGCCCGGGGGTCCTGATTACTCCAAGTTTGTGATCCAGAGGGTGATGGGAGTCAAAGAGGAGGTACTGGTCCGTGTGTGTGCGCTTCCGATAAACTTCAATGTTGAGGTTGCCATTCTCTTCCATGTGCACAGCGCAGTCCAGGAAAGGCAAACAGTCGTCCTTTGTGTCTTCCCTGGTGAACTTGATGTTTTTATCCACGGCGTTAATGTGCGCAGTGAAGGATTCCACTTCTTGTGTTTTGATTTTGACCCAGGTGTCGTCTACATATCTGTACCAGTGGCTGGGTACTCTCCCTTTAAAAGAGCCAAGAGCCTTCATTTCCACTTCCTCCATGCAAAGGTTGGCTACAATAGGTGACACGGGGGAGCCCATGGCGCAGCAATGTTTTTGTCTGTAGAAACCCTCGTTGTATTTCAAATATGTAGTGGTAAGGCAGAGGTCTAACAGTGTGCAAATCTGATCGGGTGTGAAGTTGGTCCTGTCTTCCAAGGAGCTGTCTTCTTGTAGTCGTTTTCTGACAGTCTCCACTGCCTCTGTAGTGGGTATGCAAGTGAAGAGAGAGACTACATCAAAGGACACCATGAGAACCTTCACAGACATAACACAAGGGAAGACTTTTGATTTAATAACTAAGCTTAAAACAAGTGTTACCTTTTAATATTTGTGGGAAAAATCTGATGCTACCCCAAGAATAGCCACACAGGAAATGATGACAGGCTTGCAGCCCTCTGTCTTCCTGGAGTGAGGTGCCTGATCAGTAGAAGTGAGTTGACAGAAGTCGGTGTCTGTAAGAGTGGTCAAACACTTATACTCTGTCCACTTGCGTAGAGTATAAGAAGCTGGAATGCAGGCACACTGGACGAGCTTGTTCTAAAAAATACAGAAAAAGGAACATTTCATTTGTGTTAAGGCCTAAAAACTACAAATGAGTTATACAATGAACAATATTGAAATACCTTATAGGTGCTGCAAGACACATAACCAGAATCCAGAGCAATCTCACACTCACATGATGGTGAGGAAAGACATGAGCTCTGCAATGAGGTTTGAATGTCTCAGTTGGGACACTGAAGAACTCAGAAGACAGCAGTACCTGCACAGAGAGACAGAGTAGAAAAAGCATAGATTTGTAATCCATAATGTGAATTAAAACTCAAAAAGTGTCAACAAGTATAATCATTTGAGTGTGGAATTATTTATGCAATAAACAGGATTTAAATTAATTAAATGAATTAAAAGCACTGACATTTTTTATCAAAGATAAAGAATCATACCTCTCTCTGCTCTGAGGATCACTGAGCATCTCTGACAGGAAATACAGTATCAGTCATAATTGATGGTCTCAGAGGTGTGTAGTGTGGCAGCATGATGATGGTCTCCAGATCAGGCAGGAGGTCAGGTGATGGGTGTGTCATCTTCTCCATTGAAGACACACTGGTATGGCAGTTCATAACACAGCAGTCTCTTTGTGGCATGTAGTTATCTGTGCAGTCCAGCACTGATGGATCAGGTTTGGCTCAGCAGTTTATGAAGATGGGGTTAAGATGTTGTTGTTTCAGCTGAGGATGGTGAAGTTGAAGGTTTTGCCACAAAGGAGACTGTGCCCTGTCTGAAAAAATACATCTAACAAAACAAGTGCTTATAACACCACCCACCCAGCTCAGCCCCCAAGTGTCTATGTGATGCTGGTATGGGGTGTCGGTTACTAAGTCTAATTAGTGCATCAGAAAGCGTGGGCTACACCTAAAGCCCACACTTTCTGATGTCTTTGTTTATTAGCAGCTTTTTCCAGCTGCTCAGAGAATTCTGACTTGGCCTTTATCCACCCAAACCCAAACCCACCCGGATAAAGGCCAAGTCAAACTCACACACCATACAAGCATTACATAGACACTTGGGGGCTCAGCTGGGTGGGTGGTGTTAAACTGTAGTCGGGAACTTTCAGAAAACTATCCATTTACTTCTAAATCAGTTTTTATACATATTCTGTAAGCTGTACTAATGTTTTTCTCTACATAATGTATCATTATAGACATCTCTGGTAGCCTAAAGATAGTTTAAAACTTTTGACATTTTTTACCTGTAAAACATGATCAGCAAAAACTCATTCATCACAAAAACTTTTGATTCTACAAAATCTACTATAATCAAGAAAATATAATTGTCTGTATTTATTCATGTGACCCATAATAAATACCTGCATTTATCTGGGATTTATTTACTATTTCATATTTTAAAGCTCTTGGAGGGGAAGATCTCGTTTGTTGAGCTACATACGTCACAGTAAAAAGATTTAGTCATTTAAAACATGAGAATAAAAAAAATGATGTTGGTTTATCAAATGTTGCAGCACATTTCAGATCAGAGGTGCATGATAGCAGAAAGCAGATCTCCCTGCTCTGGATGAAGTTCAGCACTGATTTGGTGAAATGATTAATAACATTGCAATAAGAAAGGGTCTTCTGACAGACAGAGTAGGGAAGACCCTTTTTTCAATGAAAAATCTTTTTCATGCTCTACAATCAGTAAACTCTGTAACAAACATGATCTGTAATTGTTTCAAAACTCACCAGACGACTTCATGATTGGCTCAAGGACAGGACACAAAACACAGGGTTGTGGTAACTGTAATATGTTCTCAGGACACCTGAATGAAGACTTTGCTGTGGCTGAGAAATAAAAATGAGGTCAAGCAGGGTGTTCTTGTCTGTAGTGGCAGAAGTGATCAGCTGTGAATACCCTCTCGACTGAAACTGCTCCAGAATCTGTTTTCTTCCACTCTGTAACTGGTTCTCATTAAAATCTCCACACACAATTATTGGGTGACAGTCCATTATTTCAAGTGAATCTAAAAGACTTACCAGGTTTTGCATGAATGGTGTCAAACTGTAATACAGTGTGCAAATCTGGGGGTCTGTACACAACAGCAATGAGCGCAGGGAATGGAGCCTGAACCTTCAACACTAAAAACTCAAGATCAGTGACATTATGCATATACTGTTTTACCTGAACCTGAAAATGATTCCTCAAATACACAACAACTCCCCCACCACTTCTGCTGGCCATGTGAGGAAAGTTTGTGTAGGACACATGTCTGTTGCGTTTGAACATTGTGTAGCCGTCCAAATGAAGACTGTCTGCAACAAAGGAGCCTTGGAGGTGAGACTCAGTAAGACACAAAACATCTGCTAAACACATTTCATGATGACTCTTGATGTCACTGATGTGAGATGGCAAACCTTCTGTATTGTGATGGATCAGTGTAAAAGTGTCAGGTCTGCTGGCTGTTTCTCTGACCTGAAGAAGAGGCATCATTTCCTCAACACTGGCTTGTCTCATGGTTTGGAGCGCTGCAGTTACCTCGGGATTGGCATAAATCTTTTTCTCATCCAAGTCCTGCAAATAGAGTCCACTGAGAGACGTCACCCTGCTGAGAGCAACATAAGCCATACCTGGTTCAAAAATGTTCTTCATTGAAACTACAGCTGTCTGTGTTGTAAGACCCTGGGTTTTGTGAATTGTGCAGGCGAATGCTAGCTTTACAGGAAACTGTCTGCGTACTGCTCCTTTAAACTTCAGACTCTCCTCTGCTCTCTCAATGTAAACCAGATCATCAGATGCTGCATTAGCATTGCGGTTGTGTCTCATAGGCTGCCTGTTGTCAATTCTGAGCCCCAGTTTAATTATTTGTCCATCATTTTCAGATCTCACCACCTTTACCAGTATACCAAAAGCACCATTGACTAAACCGTTTAGTGTGTCCAAGTTTCTGGTAAGCATGACTCGAGCTCCTTCTGCAACGTTCAGAGTGTCGGGTAAATCATTTCGCCCACCTGTAAATGGTTTGTCTCTTCGTGCCATTCTGCCTGTACATTTATCCTTCTGGAAATCGTCTGCATTGATGATTATAATGTTTGAATGAAGCTTCTTCAGGGTATCTGTGTTGTGGGATTCCACATTCTTGTTGGTGGCATAAATGTGTAAGACCTCGATTGGACATTCTTCTGGTGCAGTCACGGCCTGTGACAACAAATCTCTGTCGCACTGAGAAAGCTCATCTGTCTTTTCTTTGACTCTAATCCTGTTCAGCATCTCTGCAAAGGCCACATCATCTTTCTGACGCATGATCTCGGTTAGAGTGATCATCTGAAAATGTTCCTGCCATAGGTCAATCTGTTCTGGATCGTAAACACAGAGAGGTTTAGACTGTCGCACTGGTGGCAGCTGGTAAAAATCTCCAACAGCTAAAACTGACATTCCACCAAAAGGTCTCTGAGTGCCTTTGATTTGTTTCAGTCTTGCATCCACATAGGCAAAAAGGGGTTTTGAAACCATTGAAATCTCATCAATAACAATAATTTCAGCATTTATAAGCTCAGATCTGACTTCATCCAGTTGATTACCAAGTCCTTGAATGGGTGGTTTCAGACTCCTGGGTAGTTTCAGTAGGGAATGTAATGTAGAGCCACTGATAGAAAAAGCTGCTGTACCGGTAAATGAAGTCAGTAAAACAGTTGGATTTGATATGTCAGCTTCTTCTGCATTAGCAGGCAGTCTGCTCAGGATCTTTGATGCTTCAGAGTGAATACACTTAATCAGATGTGACTTACCAGTTCCTGCACCACCGTTGATATAGAAGAGAAATGGATCTGGGTTCAAACCACAAACGCGCTGAATACACCAGTCTCTAATGGCATAGAACACGCAGGCCTGCTTCTGGTTCAGATTCTGATACATTACACTTACCACGGCTGGATCTACTGCAGGTTGTTCTCTGATGGCTCTGATCTCTGTTACAGCATCAGACTGACGACTGTAGTCGGGAACATTCTCCTGTTCGTTCTCATCATCAGAATGTCTCTCAGGAAGATTCTCATCACATTGTAGCCTCACAACTTCAGATTCAGGAGCAAGATTACACCATTCATCAATCACAACATCCCTATTTTGTTCAAATTCTTCCAGTGCACTCTCAATATCCTCAGAGTTCTTCTCATACTTGTCTTTATTTCTTTTCACAATCCTTTTCACAGACTCACTGTGGTCTGAACATGGAAGTTGCACAAAACCTGAGTTGTAGAAGGACTGATAGGTTTGAAACCCTTGTGGTTTCAGTTCCTGCTCTGATCTGTGTGGAAGGTAAAGTCTCAACAGTCGACCATAATATTGCTCAGGATCTTTTTCTTGTGAGCTGTGGTAATACCTGATTATAGCTGGTTTATCATTCTTTCGCCTTTGTACAAATCCAAGCTGGTTTAGAAGAGGAAGCACATCTTTTCCTTCATTTGGACCACTCACCAACCGGCACAAGGCAGCAAAATCAGCCAGGACATTTCCTCATATTCTGGTGTCTCAGGTCTGCATTTGTATTTATCACTCAAACTTGTCATCCAAATATTACAGCTGTCGTGTGTTGTGCTTTCCAGGTAGCTCATCGGGCGACTCATTTTTACTGGGTTATCATCTGTTGGTACAAATACAACACTGCGGGAACACTTTTTCATTTTTAGGCCACAGACTCGAGTCACACACTCCTGTGCACTGATTTCTCTCTTTTTTGAGTAAGCCTGCATCACAGCTCTCATTTCATCACATTCATTGACGGTGTTCTTATCAGAGTTATCAATAACTGTCTTCAGGTATTCAGAGAGGCCAGATTCTTTCTTCGTTATATATTTACAGAGGTATTCTATACATGAATAGGCATTCAAAATTAATGAGACATCTAAATTAGAGTTCCAGGCTTCAAGCAGGTCTGGGTTGTAATTGTTGATCCAACACTCATTTGGGTCACGTTTCAGAATCAGAGCTGTTTTCTTGTTTATGTCTTGGAGGCATTGTTCATACTCATTCATTGTCAAGTTGCATCGTGACAGAATCTGCTCTATGGTGAGGGAAGCAGCTTCAGGTTCTTTCAGCAGGTTCAACAAAGGTCTGAGTTTGGCTTTTGCAGCTTCAGTGTCTGAATCCTCATCCTGTCTCACAATCATTGTTCTTATGGCTGGTGGTTTTGGAAACCCAAATCTACAACCAGAGTTCACACTCTTAAACATGTTTTGTGTGGTTTTTGCTGTGCTTTTGTAGTTCAGTGACTTTTTTGTGCAGTTCAGGTTGTTTTTCTGGATCAGGGAGCTGAGCTGAGATGTATCTGTCCACAAAATCACAGACAGTTTGGTCGTCATCCACATCTACTTCTACCTTTTCTCGAATCCACAGCAACATGTGTATATGCGGACTACCTCTGTGCTGGAACTCAACTCTGTAAAAGTAATCAATGATTTCACCAAGGGGCTGTGCAGGAGAAAAAAGCAAATCTCTGAACAAAGCCTCAACACGTTTATCAAACATTCGCATGGTGGTTACTGGATTTGATCTTAGAATTTCACACTTTTCTGACCAGTCCAGGGCTTCAAAATCAACCTCTTCACCTTGCTGTCTCTTTATTGCTTGAATCACTTCAGGCCATCTCATCTCAGCAGCAGAGAAAGTGACAAAGAACTGAGGTGTTCCTATTTGGCGGACCATACTGAATAAATCTCTGGTAGTTTTCTGCCAGTAAGCTGGAGTTCCTCTGAGTGGCTGCATAAATCTGATTGCATCTTTATTTCTTACCAGCTTTTCTACTTCTGTCTTACTTTGTAACATTCCTGATGTGATTTTGCGTCCATCTTTGGTCATAGTTTTACCTTTCCTTAACTGTATTGTCATGCTGGAATTAGCCAAGTGTATTTCAGTGACAAACTGTGAGAAAAACAGGTAATTTGTATCTTTAGCAAATCTTGCATCAATGTTGAAAAGCCTTGACTTGAAGTAAGCACTCGGTGTGAGCTTGAGACGTCTCTTTTCATCCAGTGTATTCTGACCAGTAGGAAACTGCACAGGAAATGCCATGGCTTCCAAATGAGGAGTTCTGAAGAAGCTAACAGGATTGTTTCTTTCTGCAGGAGCCACACAATATGTGTTATCAGTGAAACAGAGAATCTCTTCTGAAATGTCTACAGGCTGCAGACAACTTTCTAGAGCAAAACCTCCATTGTTCAAATCACTTTCTGGTTCCTCTGGATTTTGTTCCTCTGGTTGTTCATCACAGGATTGCATATTAATAGCTTGTTCACTTTCAGACTCACTTTCGCACAAAAGGGCATCTTTTTCATAGTTGTCAATTTCCATTAAATCTGCTTCATCATAATCATCACTTCCCATGCTGGCTTCATCACTGCTGTCATCATCAGGCAACGTAGGATCACAAAGCAATGCATCATCTCTGATAACAATATCTGTGTACTGTGGATGAATCTGTTTGAGTTTACGCAGGGCTTGGATCAGTTTAGACCAGGTGACAGTCTGGAACAGCTGATGGCCTTTGTAGCACAGTCGTCTTTTTAGCTTGATCCTCATTATCTGTGATGGTTTCTGAGCCGAGGTAAAGAATCAACTGTTTGTTGGACCTCAGATGGTACACACACCACATTACCACGTATGAGTCTTTGTCTGCCCTTTGGAAGAGGAATAATCTTAGCAAATGGTATGCATTTGCAATCAGATGTCTCTCCAGAATGTTGAGATCACACAGTTCAGCTGGAATATCCTGCAGTTCTAAACCATTGACAGCAGCAAGCCTTGGCATGCGTCCACTTTTGAGGGAACTGTGACACGTGTGACAGATATACTCCTTTTTTCTCTCAACGGGAAAGCTGCAGTGATCATTACATGCTTCATCACACATATGAACAAATTTACCAGTTAGACACTGCTGAGCTACAGTTTGGTGTTTTGAGTAATTGTTTCTTTTGCAGATTTTCACCTGATTAGGAAAAGAAGCTTTTAGACAAACAGTACAAACATAAGACGGTGCTGATTTAATGTTTGATCTGAAACAAGATATGGCCTCATTCATTAAAGTGTTATCTGACTGACACTGTAAACTTTCAACTGGTCGATGCATCTGGCGATATTTTCTTTTTATTTTCATTGCACATCTGAAATTATGCATCTGTCTAAAAGAAAAACCGTTCCAATATTTTACTCTCATTCGTTCTCTCATATTGTCCTTGTGTTGCTGCTGAAATTGTGTCTCTTCTCCATAACGTTTAGTGATGTAAGATCGTTTTTTCTGTTTAAATTCTTCACTTTCTTTATATAGGTTAGAAACATATGACCTCATGTAAGCTTTATGTTTCTCTCTGAACTCAGCACAAGTTCTGTATGTTCTTCTAATACGTTCCTTCTGCTTTTCTCGGAACATGGGAGATTCTCTGTATGTTCTTCTTATTCGTTCCTTCTGCTTTTCTTTGAATATAGGACATTGTCTATAAGATTCTTTATATGTTTTTCTCATACGTTCCTTCTGCTTTTCTCGGAAAATGGGAGATTCTCTATATGTTCTTGTTATACGTTCCTTCTGCTTTTCTCGGAAAATGGGAGATTCTCTATATGTTCTTGTTATACGTTCCTTCTGCTTTTCTTGGAAAATGGGAGATTCTCTGTATGTTCTTGTTATTCGTTCCTTCTGCTTTTCTTTGAATATAGGACATTGTCTATAAGATTCTTTATATGTTTTTCTCATACGTTCCTTCTGCTTTTCTCGGAAAATAGGAGATTCTCTATATGTTCTTGTTATACGTTCTTCTGCTTTTCTTTTTTATTTTTGTTATACGTTCCTTCTGCTTTTCTCGGAAAATGGTAGATTCTCTATATGTTCTTGTTATACGTTCCTTCTGCTTTTCTCGGAATAAAGAATCTTCTTTATACATCCTTATGACACGTTCTCTTTTTCTCTCTCTAATTTTAGCACTATCTCTATAGATTTTTCTCAAATATTCTCTCTGTTTCTCTCTATATGTAGCATTGAGTTTATACAGATTATTTTTGTACACACTCTTTTTCTTACTGTGATCAGAATCATGAGACTTTCTACTAGAATCTTTTTTCTTTGCCTTAAAGCTTTCATCAAAAGTGTACGTCTGTCTTTCTTTCTTTTTCTCATTTTCCTTTCTCTGTGGTAGTTTTTCTTGGACCAATAATCGTCTCCTAATCTTTCTCCTTTGCTGTTTATTACGCTTCAACAGTTTATGTGAGAGTTCCTCTGTTGTCTTAGTTAAACAGGAGGCAGTGTTTAAATCATTCTGAGGAACAGATTCTTTTGTTACCTGAGTGTCTCTTACAGAAGATGCAGAGGTTTCTATTTCTAAATAATCAGAAGGACAATTGTTCAGCTCAGCGGCTGGCTCATTTGAATAATCCACTCTGGATGACATCACTTCAGTGGCTAAAGTGTGGGTCACAGTTTTCTGTGTTTGCTCAGTGGATTTTGGGGTTTCAAATTCAGGTTCATTTAAAGCTGGTGCTGGAACAGTTGTAGCTGTTTGTCTGTTTTCATCAGCATCTGTTTGGTCAGCTGCGTTTTCACTGTGAAACTCGACAGGCTGTAGCTCATAAGTGCAGGTTGGTGCGATGCTAAACATTCGGTACAAGCGTTTGATCCTGTCAATCATGTCGTTAAGACGTGTGAATTTTAACATAACTGCAGTTCCACCACTTACAGCTAGCGACAATGGCATTCCTGTAGACTTACGTGGGTGAGGGTCAAAGTATGCATATTCACCTGAAGTCAGCCTGCAAACTGCGATGACTGTTCCTCCCATGACTAGCAAAGCATAGCAAACCGCTGAAGCCAAACACTGTAGTCCCTGTTCAAGGCTCGGAAGGTGAGCTGTACCATCAAATGTGCCGTAATGAGCAAACTGAGACATATCCACTTGATACTGGTGTCTGCGGCTGGTGACCACTGTGGGAAGCTCATCACAGGCGAGGAACACGCTGTTCACAAACCTCTTTCTGGCATCTGAATACACAGCATGGCCTTTATCCAACACACGGTTTAGATCTGCTCTGGTAATGAATTCATCCTCGTGTAAGAATGACAGGAAAACCAAACTGTTCGCCATGCATTGCTGATTCCTGTACTTTCCATACTTAGCAGAGGCCTGGCTTCGGGATGCACAGATGCTACTCACTCGTGGATGACTTTCACTGTTTGTAACCTGTACATGAGATGGTCCTGGAGCTTCTCCATCATGCTGCATTTGCAGAGTTACCTGGGGTTCAGTCTGGATTACCTGCTGTACTTTAGCATCTGACACACATGCTGAGCGAACACCTCTCTTTACCACATCTGCATAGGACACTGCAGCTGTCTGAGCACTGTTCTGCACTTCTGGACTGGGAATAGTTGTAACAGACACCTTTACCTGCTCACTGCTCTGAGAAACATTTACCTGTTCTTTCTGCTTTTGCCATCTAAGCTTCTGGGACTGCGACCTTTGACCTTTTCTTGGCATTTTGAAGTACAAACTGGACCTTATATGTATTTATACACAAATGTAAACAAAAGTCAACCTGTAAACACTGAAAAACTAATGACTTTAATAACTATTAAATCAGAGATTTATCAGAATTGATGTAAAAGGCTGACTTAAATACAAACTAAATATAAAAGTTATTTAAAGTTCTTTGAAAACACTTTGGTCTGTTTTATTGTAACTTTTTCAAAAACTGTATATTATTACTTCTTATATTTTTTTTTAACCAGACTGGATAACAAATAGGTCTATACTTCTGTAAAGTAATATGCAGAATAAATCTCAACAATCAATCAACAGGCTATGATAAGAATCTTAGCTTTTAAGTAGACTTTGTGTAAATCTTTAAGATATTTAAAATTTAAAGCAAATATAAGGAGCTGTGATGGTGTGGTGATCAGATGACAGGCGATGGGGAGTCTTCAGCTGGATGTTCTGCAGCAGTCAGGAAACAGGAAGTCTGGGTTCTCAGGGCCGCCTCTAGATGACAATTCTAACTGAACACTTACACTGAGTGACAAAAAAGGGTTTGTCCTTAAATAATAATAGTATAAACTTGTAGTCAAATATTATAGCCAATGAAACAGACTTGAAAAATGTATTTGAATCAAATTTAATATTTATGTGAATATAGCACTCTGAATATATTACAGAATAGTCAGATTATCTTATTACAAATAAACCTTTCAAAAGGTGTATATTTTATATAATGTATCAAAGTAATTGCACCAGTAAGCCAAACTATCAGTGTTTATTCCAAAGAGTAATGCCAAGTTAAAACTACAAATGTAGGGCTGTATAAGTAGTTTCTACTATAAGTTCTACTGTACTGATATTCTACTACTGTATATTCAACTTTCTAATTGTAATTTTCAGCAAAATGACTGAATGTGAGAGAGTTTAATGACAGGAAAGAAGGAGCAGTGAGAGCAGAGATCTCTCAGAATTCTGTAACAGATAGATCAAGTACTGGTACTTGGATTTCTGAAAACTTGGAATCTGAAAACTTGGATTTCTGAAAACTTGGATTCTGAAATTAGATAGAGCGCTTGGGATAGAGGGATACAAGATAGAATGGCTGTCAAATTAGATAGAGCAGTAGGGATAGAGGGATACAAGATAGAATGGCTGTCAAATTAGATAGAGCAGTAGAGGATAGAGGGATACAAGATAGAATGGCTGTCAAATTAGATAGAGCAGTAGAGGATAGAGGGATACAAGATAGAATGGCTGTCAAATTAGATAGAGCAGTAGAGATAGAGGGATACAAGATAGAATGGCTGTCAAATTAGATAGAGCAGTAGAGGATAGAGGGATACAAGATAGAATGGCTGTCAAATTAGATAGAGTCGGGAGAGTGATAGGATAGACAGAATTGCTTATAATGATAGAGAGAGAGGATCTTCTGCAGCAGGTCACCTGTAAGACACAAAAGGCCTGGAATTAGTCGTATTTCCAATATGCTTGGATTTACCATATTCTTCAGACTACATGGCACACCTAAAATCCTGTCATTTTCTCAAAAATATACAATGTGCCTAGTGTATCGATTCTGGTTATGCTTACTGACCTCAAATGGGATTTCTGTGGTACACAGAAATCAAAATTCTGTCAAATATTTTAGTAAGACTTCAGTAAACTACAAAGCTGCGCTGCTTGATGTATTGTCAGAGCATTATGGCTACCATAGTCAGGACCCTCGCAGAGTAATTCGTACGGTGCTTCAACATAACATTATGGTGTGTGTACAAGGACCTGGCACGTGCTAAGAGACATGCTTATGAAGCAGATTTCAAACTGATCAACCCATGAAGAGTTTGATGGATTTGTGGATGAGGAATGAACTGAAAAAGTGAGTGTATTGTTCTGTATTTTATGTATTACAACTGAACAGTGTTGAGAGTTGTTTGTGAATGACGAATAAAGTTTGACTTATCTGACTGTTTTGTTTGGCTTAATCTGCCTTAAAAACAGACTTGTTTATTGACATTATGCCTTATAATCTCAAAAATACAGTAAATGTAGGGCTTTAAATATTAAAGAGTTCTACAGTAAATTATTGGACTGAACAGAATGACAATGTTTAACAAATGGTGGTGGAACCTGTTATAAGGACATTTTTGCGTTCTATTAAAACACTAAACTAAGTCTATAAAGTCAAACCAAGACGTGCTGCTACAGTAACTTACTGTAAATATTATATGGTCCTAATAAACCCGCACACTGAGGTTACAGCAGACAGTTTCAGGCCTCCTGCTTTAAACACTTTATATCCATTAAACTCAAAATTATCTATTGACTGGCCAAAAAGAACAAAAAACCTTTCTCACATTTGCCTAAAAACATCTTGATGATCAGCAAGAGCTGTGCGGACTCACTGTACTAAACTAAATCTTCTAAAGTGAGAGAATATTTCAGAAAAACACCAGCATTAAAGTCAAACATGGTGCCATTACTGTGATGGTCCAGAGTTCCTTTACTACTTCAGGACCTACATCAACTCATCAGGTCCTGAGTTTAATCACACTTGGGATTTGCAACAGGAAATTGATCTGAAGCACACAAGCAAGTCCAACTGACTAATCAGAATCTCGACTTTAATGAAACTGAGATCCTTCAAATGATTTCAAAACACTATTTTTGACCTTAATTAAGGCAACTCTGAAATTAAAGTGGACCAAAATCCCCCAGTGATGTAAATCAGTCATTACTAGTTACTATAAATGCTTGATGGTAGTTGTTGCTATCAGGGCTTTCACAGCTGGGTATTAGAGAACAGATAGATCTGGTTTGGTTTTCTCTGCTTCATACATGAAATCATCACTTTAAAACTGCTTGTATTTGTACTTATCCAGGTCGTCCTTGTTAGAAGATTTGAAACATGTGACAAAAAACCATAAACAAAATAAATCTGCAAGGAAGAAAGACTTTTCCCAGCACTGCACCTCAGACAAAACCTTTACTTACCAGACTTGAGACGATCAGATCAGCAGTCTAGACAAAGGAACCAAAACATCAGATCACTGTTTAATGATTCAGACTGTTGAGCCTCTTCGCACACAATCCAATTTACTGTGACATTAAATAACTAGTCAAATCCTCCATTTCTTCATGCCTTTATGAACTCACTGTAGTCTAAAGAGGGCACAATTTAATTGCAGAGTCTCAGAATAGGCACCAATATTTGTTGGCACAAATGCAGGATATACCAAATATTTCGTACACAGAAGCTTTGTGGCTCCAACATTTTCTATCACAAGTCAGTTCTAATAACATGTGAAGAACGACAACTTTTAATTTTTTTGTCTGCTACTTAAATCCACAAACATAAGGAGAAAATGAACAACTGTATAAAGACATCTGACATTTAACTATGTTTGGATTTAATAAGCCATAAGAAATTTAAATCATACATAAATGGGCTACTAAACTTCAGGGACATTTTCAGGGACAGTCAGAGGCCCTGTGTGGGGGCTTTGCTGCTACAGGTCACAAATCTTGTGTTTTTGCCAATCAGTAAATGGAAACGTATCACAAAAAGTCAAACTACTGTATGTAACTCGTCAAATGTGCTACGCAATGCCAGGTTCATACTGCTTCAATTACAATCACTGTTTACTTACCAGCAAAGGCAAAACCAAAGATCTCTTTCACTCTGTGTAACAAAAGACAAAGCACAAAAATACAGAATGAGAAAACTCAAATCAGCATCACAGTCAATACTACATCAATCTGTGTAGTCCAAAAGATTCAGTACACTTCTTTGTTTACCACAGCAACAAACAACTCACCTCTTTTTTCTACACCTTATTAAAGATTACTGTCTTCATTATGGTAAAATGTGGTTTCATCCATTTGTAATAAGCCACACAAGTTTCTCAGCTATGTGATAGCTCTAATTTCATAAGCAATGATTTGCTACACCTAGCACTGCACACTTTATCAAATTCTGACATCACAATTTCAAAGCATGAACAATCATAAATGAAAGATTGGGTGATATATTTGTAGGCTTTAACATTTGAGTTGGTCTGCATTCAAATTCTGCGCCCTAAAAATATTATCACCTGCACACAGTATCATTTAATATGCTGTTGTTTTAAATATCTACATATCATATTAATAATATTAATGGCGCACTGCTGCATTTTATTTATTTGAAGGTGGCCTTTTTTTATATTTCATTAATTTTTCACAAAGTGAGAAGTTAAACAGAGCTGCAGGTGTAGGTTTTATTTAAAAAACAACCTGCACAAACAAGTGTTAAACAGTTCTTAAAAATTTACTAAAAAACTAAAATTAATTAATTTAAAAAAAAACTTCTTGTTAAGAGATGTTATTATTCTTATATTATGTGTTTTATCCTCACTCTCTCTCTCCCTTCTGTTAATTAACCCACAACACATACACATCTGCACAGGCACGTGACTCTTTTTCTCCCGTTGTTCTGGGAATCCATCCTACCGTTGTTTCTGCGCATGCGCACAACACGAAATTCAGTGGCAAACCGTCCTACCTTTGTGAATATTAGCTAAAAAAAAATACTGGCCGATAGCATTCACTGCCAAACCATCCTACCTTTGTGAATGTCACCTACAAGCATACTTAAACAGCTAAAATTTAGTGGCAAATCGTCCTACTTTTGTTAATCTGAGCTAGAAGCATACTTTCATAGCGCCATTTAAGTGGCTTTCAGTCAGAGGCGGTAAAATGTCTCCTTTGAAGTTGCCGACCCTGCTGCTTCAACAGCTAATCAGTGGCTCTAAAATGGTGGCTCATTACCTTACAACCTAAAGAATGAGGCCGTTTTAACTGACTGATTTGTGAAGAGGAGAAAGACAGCTTCCCCAAGAGACTCAGAAACACTAACACACCGAATGAACCAAATAAAACCACACAATAACTGTATTATACAATCAAATGAACCATATTAATTTCACACTGGGCCTTTAGGACCGCTAGGCGTTAGCGCTTAGGTTGTTAGGGCTAGCTTACCAATACTTGTTTAAATACTAAAATTACAACATTTCACTAAAAAAAAGCAGCCTTTGTGTTACTTTAATATGACTTATATTTTCACTGGCTTTACAAGTCACAGACAACAACTCGGTAAATCACTCAAACAGCTTATAGACATTTAATTTCAGAGAAGAGAAGCAGAGCAGCTTACCAGCCGGCAGGGATCAGCAGAGTGGGCGGAGATGCAGGAGTGAGCCGGCGACGTAAAAAAAGAGGCATTCACGGGTAGTGGGAAACTCCGTTATTACACAAAATTGGCATTGAAAACGTGAAAGATATATATGTAAATTTAAATATTATTATACTAGATTTCTTTGCAACAGAAAACAACTAGCAGAAATTTAATTCTATAAGTTGAATCAATATTTCAAACAGGATTATTTGAATTTGAAGTAATGGTTAAAAGTCATAAATAAATATAAGGTCATTATGTTAAAATGTAGTGTATTATGATAAATTTATTTAACTGGCTGGAGTAATAAGAACCGTCTTCTCCTGAACAACAACACCAAGGGGCTGGTGTTGGTGTTCACCTGAGCATCCTCACAGGACAGTAGGAGCTTCAGAGGCTCACCTCACTGCACTGCAGGAATCAGAGGTTCAAGAGGTCCTTTAACCCCACTGCCATGAGACTTTTTAACAGCACTCCTGACATGTTCATTGCACATTTATTTATTTTATTCTAATATGTATTGGTTGTAATCATATGAATTCTGACCTAAATGGACTTGCACCCACTTCTTCACCCCTGCTGCAGTGAGGTAAATGTGTGGCTGTTTCCAGCAAGACTCTTCAGTGAGGGTTTTAAAAACAATCATCTAAACCAGGGGTCAGCAACATTTAAGACCCAAAAAGCCATTTGGACCCGGTTTGCACGGAAAAGAAAACACTGGGAGCCACAAATACTTTTTGACATCTAAAATGAAGATAACACTGCACACATTGTTTTTTACCTTTATGCTTTGTATAAACAACTATAGTGTGTTGCGTATGAAATCCATGAAATGCTATAAAGTAAATTAAATTTTATTCATGTAATGGACATTTTGAACTCTTAAAAAATAACAAAAAATAAAAGCATCCAGTCGAAGGTCTCTCTTAAAAGAATTAAAAAGCTGAACTTGAATTGTCCATGTATCAAACAAAAACTGATCCTTATATCACCTTTGGGCTTTCGGGGCATATAGAACCTTGACCTGAATTTAAAGAAATAATTGGAAAATAGCACTATGCTCTTAAAAAATGAATAACAAATATTCGCAAAATATCTACATAAATAATTTATGTGGCCTGCAGTGCCGCTGCAAGAGAGGTGATTGCACCTGACGTCATCTGCAATCACGCCTCGGCACCTTAAAGTCTGTGCTCTCTCTGCTGTTGTGTTATGTGTCGAACTGTGTGCTGTGTGTACATTTCCTAACCGTAGGGGCTAGGATGGTCATTCTTACACCGTTTTGTTCAGAAGAGATGGGGGAATCTTCAAGTGTTGTCTATTAAATTAATTTAAAATAAAAATATGATTTTTTAGAGATATATGACATAGATGATTGGTCTGCTTAGAAGCCATGAAGACCCCAATATGCAAATTTGAATGCCTCAGCCCTCAGACATGATTGGCTGGCTGGGAGGCCATACAGGCCCTGATTTGTAAATTTGAATGTCTCAGACCTCAGATATGATTGGCTGGCTTAGAAGCCATGAAGGCCTCAATATGCAAATTTGGATGTCTCAGCCCTCAGACATGATTGGCTGGTTGTGAAGTCGTGCAGGTCCTGATATGTAAATTTGAATATTACAGTCCTTACAGAGGATTGACTCCCTGGGGAGCTGGCAGAAATATATAGAAATACTATGATTACCCAGAAATATTGCATTTAGTAGAAATACTATATTTAGCACACATCTTGTAAAATAGCAGAAATAGTATGATTTAGCAGAAATTCTGTATTTAGCACAAATCTCATAAAATAGCAGAAATAGTATGATTTAGCAGAAATTCTGTATTTAGCACAAATACTGAAAAGCAGCAGAAATAGTATGATTCAGCACAATAGTAATAACCTAAATAGAAAAATTGGAAAAGCAAAATGGACAGCTGAAAAAATCCTGAACATGCTAAGGGTCCCTCAAATGTAATTGTTAAATGAAAAAAAATCAGCAAAAAAAAGTATAACAGTCACACAATCACAAATATGTACACATATGGTAACACACATGCACAGACAGACACACACAGGATCAAATTCAGTCAACCACTCTAAATATATTGAATTTAAATCATACAATAAGATGCTCCCATAAAAAGGCTCTCTCTCCTTCTCTCTCTCTCTCTGTCACACACACACACACACACACACACACACACACACACACACACAGGGAGAGAGGAGCAAGTTTCTAGGTCAGTCAAGCAGCCTGGGAGCTGCTAAATTTGAATCCACCAATCAGAAAGGCTATGTACTTTTTCCCGCCAAAACAGGTGCACCTGTTTTTACACACGCAGCACAGAGACAGGATTTGTGCAGTCTATTTTTCATAGTGAGGACTCCTCTCAAACAAATGGCTATAATTTCCTTACCAGCTGCGCCACTGGGAAAGACAGTGAGCTCTTGGGAAACAGGGTGATGAGCAGTCAGAATTAGATCGCGGTGAGAGGCAAAGAGCGCCGTTTTTTGGAGTTACAAAACGTCGTGTAACTCAAAAACTAGGTGGACTAGAAGCATAATTCTTGTACTGGGTGAATCAGCGGACTTTGGTGTACTTTGACTGCGATTTTCATTGCTCTTTGTACATCCGTCGCTGAGATATGACGAGAGAAGAAACGGCAGACCTCAGATATGATTGGCTGGCTGGGAAGCCGTGCAGGCCCTGATATGTAAATTTGAATGTCTCAGTCCTCACAGAGGACCTGGCAAAAATACATAGAAATAGTATGATTAAGCATAAATACTACATTTAGCAGAAATACTGTATTAAGCGGCACGGTGGTTAGCACTGTTGCCGCACAGCAAGAAGGTCCTGAGTTCAATTCCACCATCAGGCCGGGGTCTTTCTGTGTGGAGTTTGCATGTTCTCCCCGTGTTTGCGTGGGTTCCCTCCGGGTACTCCGGCTTCCTCCCACCGTCCAAAGACATGCAGCTTGTGGGGATAGGTTAATTGGATAATCCAAATTGTCACTAGGTGTGAATGTGAGTGTGAATGGTTGTCTGTCCTTGTGTGTTGGCCCTGCGACAGACTGGCGACCTGTACCCCGCCTTTCGCCCTATGATAGCTGGGATAGGCTCCAGCGCCCCCCGCGACCCTGAAAAGGATAAGCAGAAGCGAATGGATGGATGGACTGTATTAAGCACAAATCCTATAAAAAGCAAAAATACTGTACTATGATTTGGTAGAAAAACTATAATTAATCAGAAATACTATATTTGGCAGAAATACTGTAATCAGCACATATACTGTAACATGACAGAAATTCCTCCACTTAGTAGTAATACTATAACATAACACAAATGTTATGATGAGTTGAGCGGCTGGTACTCTGGTGCAGTCAGCACAATCTGGAGCTGAACACTCTTAAAACTGTAGAGATGACAGTGGACTTCAGGAGACATCCCTCAACTCTGCCCCCCCTCATCATATCAGACAGCCCTGTGTCGACTGTGGAGATCTTCAAGTTGCTGGGTACCACCATCTCCCAGGACCTGAAGTGGGAGACCAACATCAACTCCATCCTCAAAAAGACCCAGCAGAGGATGTACTTCCTGAGACAACTGGGGAAGTACAGTCTTCCACAGGAGCTGCTGATCCAGTTCTACACTGCAGTCATTGAGTCTGTCCTGTGCTCCTCCATCACAGTCTGGTATGGTGCAGCCACTAAACAGGACAGGTGCAGACTGCAGCGGACTGTACGGGCAGCAGAAAGGATCATCGGCGCCCCCCTGCCCTCCATCCAGGATCTGTACCTCTCAAGAACCAGGAAACGGGCAGGGAAAATCATCACAGACCCCTCACACCCTGGACACAGACTTTTTGATCTGCTGCCCTCTGGCAGACGGTACAGAAGCCTGCAGACCAGGACCACCCGACACAGGAACAGTTTCTTTCCCCTCGCCATCTCCCTTCTAAACAGTTGAACTGTCACACTCCTCCCACTGCCAGACTGCAACTGCACTTTATGTACATTCTGTAGTATTCATTCCACCTCATTTCATTTCTGTATTTTATGTATATACGTTTAGATTAGTTATTTATAGTTGGTTTACACAGCTTTGTGTATGCATGTGTAATGTATATATAGATACGTGTGTGTGTGTGTGTGTGTGTGTGTGTGTGTGAGATTTACATTGCTGTGCTCGAGAGCCACCATCTACCGGAACCAAATTCCTTGTATTTGTATGCACATATACTTGGCCAATAAACATGATTCTGATGACTTGGCACAAAAACCATGATTTAGCAGAAATACTATGATTGAGCAGAAGTACTAAGATGTAGTAAAAGTACTTTGATTTAAGAGAAATCCAATTATGGAGGAGTAATACTTTAAAATGGGAGAAATATTGATACACACACACATTCACAGAGCCTAAAGGGAAGAGTATTTGTGCCATGGAGTGTTAAGAAGAATCTGAGGTCCATATTAGAAAAGCTGGTAAAAAGTTTTCAGAATTGTAATAAATGATGAATATGAATTAGTGGTCTGTGATAGTGTATTAATTTGTAGGGCAAAAAACAGGTTGTTCAAGGTGGAGTTGAACCCACGACCTTCGGGTTGCAAACCTGTGTCATTACCAGCTGCGCCACTGGGAAAGACAGCGTGCTCTTGGGAAACAGGGTGATGAGCAGTCAGAATTAGATCGCGGTGAAAGGCAAAGAGCGCCGTTTTTTGGAGTTACAAAACGTCATGTAACTCCAAAACTAGGTGGACTAGAAGCATAATTCTTGTACTGGGTGAATCAGCGGACTTTGGTGTACTTTGACTGCGATTTTCATTACTCTTTGTACATCCGTCGCTGAGATATGACGAGAGAAGAAACTGCAGACCTCAGATATGATTGGCTGGCTGGGAAGCTGGCAGAAATATATAGTAATAGTGTGATTAAGCATAAATACTACATTTAGCAGAAATACTGTATTAAGCACAAATCCTATAAAAAGCAGAAATACTATATTAAGCAATATAAATATCCTATAAAAATGGTATAAAAAGCAAAAATACTGTAATATGATTTGGTAGAAAAACTATAATTAATCAGAAATACTATACTGGGCAGAAATACTATATTTAGCACAAATCTTATAAAATAGCAGAAATAGTATGATTCAGCACAATAGTAATAACTTAAACAGAAAAATTGGAAAAGCAAAATGGACAGCTGAAAAAATGCTGAACATGCTAAGGGTCCTTCAAATGTACTTGTTAAATGAAAAAAAAACTCAGCAAAAAAAGTGTAACAGTCACACAATCACAAATATGGACACATATGGAAACACACATGCACAGAGAGACACACAGGATCAAATTCAGTCAACCAGCCTAAATATATTGAATTTAAATCATACAATAAGATGCTCCCATAAAAACTCTGTCTCGCCCTCTCTTTCTCTCTCTCTGTCACACACACACACACACACACACACACACACACACATACATAGGGAGAGACAAGCAAGTTTCTAGGTCAGTCAAGCAGCCTGGGAGCTGCTAAATTTGAATCCACCAATCAGAGAGGCTGTGTACTTTTTCCCGCCAAAACAGGTGCAGCCGTTTTTACACACTCAGCACAGAGAGAGACAGGATTTCTGCAGTGTATTTCTCATAGTGAGGATTCCTCTCAAACAAATGGCCATAATTTCCTAACCGTAGGGGCTAGAACGGTCATTCTCACACCGTTTTGTTCAGAAGAGATGGGGGAATCTTAAAGTGTTGACAATTTATCATTAAAATATGAATTATTAAAGATATTTGACTTCTAATGCACCATAACTGAGTAGAGCAAAGCAAAAACTGCCTTGACTTGCCCTCAAACAACGCTTTCTAACTCTAAATCTATTTGGAGTATCAATATCATTCTTTCACCGTAAGAGACAGCAGGCTTTGGTGAACAATCATGGAAATTTTCAGGTCTCTGTGGAAATCCATTAAAAAGATATGACGAGAGAAAAAAGTGGTTCATTTCCAGAGTTTGAAATCTGAAGAAATCTGAGCGAAGGACGAATTTCCTACCCTCAAACAAGTCTAACTCATTTCAGAACGGTAATAGGTGAGAAAATAATTCTTGAATTGTGAGCATCAGGAGTGTCTGAAGATATACTGGGACAAGCCTTATGTCTTAACTTTGCTTCGTTAAGGAGATATGACGATTCGAATATGCCTCTCATTACAGAAATCAAGCGGTGATTTTGAACAAGCTCTCCATTGACTTTCTATGGAGAGTTTTGCGACTTTGTGTTGGTCTGAGGAGATTTGCCAAAATTCTATAAATCTCACAACAATGATGGTGACATTTTCTGAAAGCCAGCAAAAATGCCTACGTTTTGATGTATAATTTGTGTGGGTTGAGTGAAAATTGAGTGAGTAGCAAGAAGTTGTTCGGACATGAAGAGAAAATTGCCAAAGGTACAGTGGCTCACTTAGAACCAACTGCATAGCAACCATAACAACGCATGTATTTTGTGAAAAATCACAAAGATGAAACTCAAAACTTAAAGAGGGATAAGATGAAAACGGTAACAGATATGAAAAAGCTGAATCATTCATGAATAGCCCAATAATTTGTGAACATTTTAAAGTTTGAATGGTTGTTCTACGTGAAAGTAGGAAAAAGTAGTTAAGTTTCAAAAACAAGCAAGTTTTAGCAGAATTGTGGAAGTTTCCCATTCATTTCAATGGGACAAATTAAAGGAAAAAAGCTTAATATTTTAAAAAGTATAATAGTTAAAAATACCAAAAGTCATTGCCATCATTAGCAGAAATAGCAGAATAGTTTAAAATTTGAACGGTGAAAATCGGCTGAAAATTGTAGAAGTAGTTAAGTGCCAAAAAAAGTGCAAAAGTGGCAACTAGAATAATAATAATAAAGTATAACTAGAAAAATTTGCATTTCCTGCGAAAATGCAGTGTGGATGCTGTAATGCTGAAGCTGTCTGCTGAAACAAGCAGAAAAAGCTGAAAAGTTGCAGAATTTGTAAAAACTTTGCAGAAGAAAAGGAACTTTGCTAAAATGTAGTAACTTAGCAGAACTGCAATATCTTAGAGGAAACATAATACTTGGCAGAAATACAATAGCATAGCAGAACTTAGCAGAAATATTGTAACTTACCAGAAACACGATAACTTCTCAAAAATACAAGAATTTAGGAGAAATAGTATAAGATAACAGAAAGAATATATTTAGGCAAACATTCTTAAACATTACAGAAATACTATGATTTAGAAAAACAGTACAACATAGCAGAAATGCTGCGATTTACCAGAGACACTGTAATTTACTATTAATATTGAAATTTTTTTTAAAAATACTATGTTTTAGCAAAAATACTGTAATTTGACAGAAATACTATCATTCGGCAGAAATACTATGTTTCAGCAGAAATACTCTGGTTTAGCACAAATATTATAACATAGCAGTAATACAATTATATAGCAGAAATGCTATATTTAGAAAGAAAAATATAATATAGTAGAAATCCTATGATTTAGCAGAAATACTGTAATCAGCACATATACTGTAACATGACAGAAATTCCTCCACTTAGTAGTAATACTGTAACATAAAACAAATGTTATGATTTGGCACAAAAACCATAATTTGGCAAAATACTATGATTTAGCAGAAATACTATGATTGAGCAGAAGTACTAAGATGTAGTAAAAGTACTTTGATTTAACAGAAATACAATTATGGAGGAGTAATACTTTAAATTGGGAGAAATATTGATACACACACACATACACAGAGCCTAAAGGGAAGAGTATTTGTGCCATGGAGTGTTAACAAGAATCTGAGGTCCATATTAGAAAAGCTGCTAAAATCATAAAAGTTTGCAGAATTGTAATAAATGATGAATATCAATTACTGGTCTGTGATAGTGTATTAATTTGTAGGGAAAAAAAACATGTTGCCCAAGGTGTAATTGAACCCACGACCTTTTGGTTGCAGACCTGTGTCATTACCAACTGCGCCACTGGGAAAGAGAGCGAGCGCCTGGAAAACAGGGTGATGAGCAGTCAGAATTAGATTGCGGTGAGAGGCGAAAAAGACAGTTTTTTGGAGTTACAAAACGTCGTGTAACTCAAAAACTAGGTGCACTAGAAGCATAATTCTTGTACTGGGTGAATCAGCGTACTTTCGTGTACTTTGACTGTGATTTGCATTGCTCTTTGTACATCTGTCGCTGAGATATGACGAGAGAAGAAAGGGCAGACCTCAGATATGATTGGCTGGCTGGGAAGCCGTGCAGGTCCTGATATGTAAATTTTATATGTATCAGTCCTCACAGAGGATTAGCTGCCTGGGGTCCTGGCAGAAATATATACAAATAGTATGATTAAGCATAAATACTACATTTAGTAGAAATACTATGTTTTAGCACAAATACTATAAAATGGCAGAAATACTATAATTAAGCAGAAATACTATATTTGGCAGAAACACTATATTTAGTACAAATCTTATGAAATAGCAGAAATAGTATGATTTAGCAGAAATGCTGTATTTAGCACAAATCTCATAAAATAGCAGACATAGTATGATTTTGCAGAAATGCTGTATTTAGCACAAATACTGAAAAGCAGCAGAAATGATATGACTCAACACAATAGTAATAACTTAAATAGAAAAATTGGAAAAGCAAAATGGACAGCTGAAAGAATCCTGAACATGCTAAGGGTCCCTCAAATGTAATTGTTAAATGAAAAAAATCAGCAAAAAAAAGTATAACAGTGACACAATCACAAATATGGACACATATGGAAACACACATGCACAGAGAGACACACAGAGGATCAAATTCAGTCAACCAGTCTAAATATATTGAATTTAAATCATACAATAAGATGCTCCCATAAAAACTCTCTCTCGCCCTCTCTATCTCTCTCTCTCTGTCTCTCACACACACACACACACACACACACACACACACACACGGAGAGAAAATCAAGTTTCTAGGTCAGTCAAGCAGCCTGGGAGCTGCTAAATTTGAATCCACCAATCAGAGAGGCTGTGTACTTTTTCCCGCCAAAACAGGTGCAGCCGTTTTTACACACACAGAGCACAGAGACAGGATTTCTGCAGTGAATTTCTCATAGTGAGGATTCCTCTCAAACAAATGGCCATAATTTCCTAACCGTAGGGGCTAGAACAGTCATTCTTACACCGTTTTGTTCAGAAGAGATGGGGGAATCTTAAAGTGTTGACACTTTATCATTAAAATATGAATTATTGAAGATATTTGACTTCTAATGCACCATAACTGAGTAGAGGCAAGCAAAATCTGCCTTGACTTGCCCTCAAACAACGCTTTCTAACTCTAAATCTATTTGGAGTATCGATATCATTCTTTCACCGTAAGAGACAGCAGGCTTTGGTGAACAATCATGGAAATTTTCAGGTCTCTGTGGAAATCCATTAAAAAGATATGACAAGAGAAAAAAGTGGTTCATTTCCAGAGTTTGAAATCTGAAGAAATCTGAGCAAAGGACGAATTTCCTACCCTCAAACAAGTCTAACTCATTTCAGAACGGTAATAGGTGAGAAAGAAATTCTTGAATTGTGAGCATCAGGAGTGTCTGAAGATATACGGGGACAAGCCTCATGTTTTAACTTCGCTTCGTTAAGGAGATATGACGATTCGAATATGCCTCTCATTAGAGAAATCAAGCGATGATTTTGAACAAGCTCTCCATTGACTTTCTATGGAGAGTTTTCTGACTTTGTGTTGGTCTGAGGTGATTTGCCAAAATTCTATAAATCTCACAACAATGATAGTAACATTTTCTGAAAGCCAGCAAAAATACCTACGTTTTGATGTATAATTTGTGTGGGTTAAGTGAAAATTGAGCGAGTAGCAAGAAGTTGTTCGGACATGAAGAGAAAATTGCCAAAGGTACAGTGGCTCACTTAGAACCAACTGCATAGCAACCATAACAACGCATGTATTTTGTGAAAAATCACAAAGATGAAACTCAAAACTTAGAGAGGGATACGATGAAAACGGTAACAGATATGAAAAAGCTGAATCATTCATGAATAGCCCAATAATTTGTGAACATTTTAAAATTTGAATGGTTGTTCTAGGCGAAAGTATGAGAACGTAGTTAAGTTTCAAAAAAGAGTAAGTTTTAGCAGAATTGCGGAAGTTTCCCATTCATTTCAATGGGACAAATTAAAGGAAAAAAACGTAATATTTTAAAAAGTATAAGAGTTAAAAATACCAAAAGTCATAGCAATCATTAGCAGAAATAGCAGAATAGTTTAAAATTTGAACGGTGAAAATCGGCTGAAAATTGTGGAAGTAGAAAAGTGCCAAAAACGTACGGAAGCAACTGGAATAATAATAATAATAATAATAATAAAGTATAAAGAATAAAGAGAAACAGGAACTCAATAGTGTGGATGCCTCCAGCATCCACACAATAATAAAGTAGAATAAAGAATAAAGAGAAACAGGAACACTATAGTGTGGATGCCTTAAAGCATCCACACAATAATAATAATAACTAGAAAAATTTGCATTTCCTGCGAAAATGCAGTGTGGATGCTGTAATGCTGAAGCTGTCTGCTGAAACAAGCAGAAAAAGCTGAAAAGTTGCAGAATTTGTAAAAACTTTGCAGAAGCAAAGGAACTTTGCTAAAATGTAGTAACTTAGCAGAACTGCAATATCTTAGAGGAAACATAATACTTGGCAGAAATACAATAGCATAGCAGAACTTAGCAGAAATATTGTAACTTACCAGAAACACGATAACTTCTCAAAAATACAAGAATTTAGGAGAAATAGTATAAGATAACAGAAAGAATATATTTAGGCAAACATTCTTAAACATTACAGAAATACTATGATTTAGAAAAACAGTACAACATAGCAGAAATGCTGCGATTTACCAGAGACACTGTAATTTACTATTAATATTGAAATTTTTTTTAAAAAATACTATGTTTTAGCAAAAATACTGTAATTTGACAGAAATACTATCATTCGGCAGAAATACTATGTTTCAGCAGAAATACTCTGGTTTAGCACAAATATTATAACATAGCAGTAATACAATTATATAGCAGAAATGCTATATTTAGAAAGAAAAATATAATATAGTAGAAATCCTATGATTTAGCAGAAATACTGTAATCAGCACATATACTGTAACATGACAGAAATTCCTCCACTTAGTAGTAATACTGTAACATAAAACAAATGTTATGATTTGGCACAAAAACCATAATTTGGCAAAATACTATGATTTAGCAGAAATACTATGATTGAGCAGAAGTACTAAGATGTAGTAAAAGTACTTTGATTTAACAGAAATACAATTATGGAGGAGTAATACTTTAAAATGGGAGAAATATTGATACACACACACATACACAGAGCCTAAAGGGAAGAGTATTTGTGCCATGGAGTGTTAACAAGAATCTGAGGTCCATATTAGAAAAGCTGCTAAAATCATAAAAGTTTGCAGAATTGTAATAAATGATGAATATCAATTACTGGTCTGTGATAGTGTATTAATTTGTAGGGAAAAAAAACATGTTGCCCAAGGTGTAATTGAACCCACGACCTTTTGGTTGCAGACCTGTGTCATTACCAACTGCGCCACTGGGAAAGAGAGCGAGCGCCTGGAAAACAGGGTGATGAGCAGTCAGAATTAGATTGCGGTGAGAGGCGAAAAAGACAGTTTTTTGGAGTTACAAAACGTCGTGTAACTCAAAAACTAGGTGCACTAGAAGCATAATTCTTGTACTGGGTGAATCAGCGTACTTTCGTGTACTTTGACTGTGATTTGCATTGCTCTTTGTACATCTGTCGCTGAGATATGACGAGAGAAGAAAGGGCAGACCTCAGATATGATTGGCTGGCTGGGAAGCCGTGCAGGCCCTGATATGTAAATTTTATATGTATCAGTCCTCACAGAGGATTAGCTGCCTGGGGTCCTGGCAAAAATATATACAAATAGTATGATTAAGCATAAATACTACATTTAGTAGAAATACTATGTTTTAGCACAAATACTATAAAATGGCAGAAATACTATAATTAAGCAGAAATACTATATTTGGCAGAAACACTATATTTAGTACAAATCTTATGAAATAGCAGAAATAGTATGATTTAGCAGAAATGCTGTATTTAGCACAAATCTCATAAAATAGCAGACATAGTATGATTTTGCAGAAATGCTGTATTTAGCACAAATACTGAAAAGCAGCAGAAATGATATGACTCAACACAATAGTAATAACTTAAATAGAAAAATTGGAAAAGCAAAATGGACAGCTGAAAGAATCCTGAACATGCTAAGGGTCCCTCAAATGTAATTGTTAAATGAAAAAAATCAGCAAAAAAAAGTATAACAGTGACACAATCACAAATATGGACACATATGGAAACACACATGCACAGAGAGACACACAGAGGATCAAATTCAGTCAACCAGTCTAAATATATTGAATTTAAATCATACAATAAGATGCTCCCATAAAAACTCTCTCTCGCCCTCTCTATCTCTCTCTCTCTGTCTCTCACACACACACACACACACACACACACACACACTCACACACACACACACACAGGGAGAGAAAATCAAGTTTCTAGGTCAGTCAAGCAGCCTGGGAGCTGCTAAATTTGAATCCACCAATCAGAGAGGCTGTGTACTTTTTCCCGCCAAAACAGGTGCAGCCGTTTTTACACACACAGAGCACAGAGACAGGATTTCTGCAGTGAATTTCTCATAGTGAGGATTCCTCTCAAACAAATGGCCATAATTTCCTAACCGTAGGGGCTAGAACAGTCATTCTTACACCGTTTTGTTCAGAAGAGATGGGGGAATCTTAAAGTGTTGACACTTTATCATTAAAATATGAATTATTGAAGATATTTGACTTCTAATGCACCATAACTGAGTAGAGGCAAGCAAAATCTGCCTTGACTTGCCCTCAAACAACGCTTTCTAACTCTAAATCTATTTGGAGTATCGATATCATTCTTTCACCGTAAGAGACAGCAGGCTTTGGTGAACAATCATGGAAATTTTCAGGTCTCTGTGGAAATCCATTAAAAAGATATGACAAGAGAAAAAAGTGGTTCATTTCCAGAGTTTGAAATCTGAAGAAATCTGAGCAAAGGACGAATTTCCTACCCTCAAACAAGTCTAACTCATTTCAGAACGGTAATAGGTGAGAAAGAAATTCTTGAATTGTGAGCATCAGGAGTGTCTGAAGATATACGGGGACAAGCCTCATGTTTTAACTTCGCTTCGTTAAGGAGATATGACGATTCGAATATGCCTCTCATTAGAGAAATCAAGCGATGATTTTGAACAAGCTCTCCATTGACTTTCTATGGAGAGTTTTCTGACTTTGTGTTGGTCTGAGGTGATTTGCCAAAATTCTATAAATCTCACAACAATGATAGTAACATTTTCTGAAAGCAAGCAAAAATACCTACGTTTTGATGTATAATTTGTGTGGGTTAAGTGAAAATTGAGCGAGTAGCAAGAAGTTGTTCGGACATGAAGAGAAAATTGCCAAAGGTACAGTGGCTCACTTAGAACCAACTGCATAGCAACCATAACAACGCATGTATTTTGTGAAAAATCACAAAGATGAAACTCAAAACTTAGAGAGGGATACGATGAAAACGGTAACAGATATGAAAAAGCTGAATCATTCATGAATAGCCCAATAATTTGTGAACATTTTAAAATTTGAATGGTTGTTCTAGGCGAAAGTATGAGAACGTAGTTAAGTTTCAAAAAAGAGTAAGTTTTAGCAGAATTGCGGAAGTTTCCCATTCATTTCAATGGGACAAATTAAAGGAAAAAAACGTAATATTTTAAAAAGTATAAGAGTTAAAAATACCAAAAGTCATAGCAATCATTAGCAGAAATAGCAGAATAGTTTAAAATTTGAACGGTGAAAATCGGCTGAAAATTGTGGAAGTAGAAAAGTGCCAAAAAACGTACGGAAGCAACTGGAATAATAACTAGAAAAATTTGCATTTCCTGCGAAAATGCAGTGTGGATGCTGTAATGCTGAAGCTGTCTGCTGAAACAAGCAGAAAAAGCTGAAAAGTTGCAGAATTTGTAAAAACTTTGCAGAAGAAAAGGAACTTTGCTAAAATGTAGTAACTTAGCAGAACTGCAATATCTTAGAGGAAACATAATACTTGGCAGAAATACAATAGCATAGCAGAACTTAGCAGAAATATTGTAACTTACCAGAAACACGATAACTTCTCAAAAATACAAGAATTTAGGAGAAATAGTATAAGATAACAGAAAGAATATATTTAGGCAAACATTCTTAAACATTACAGAAATACTATGATTTAGAAAAACAGTACAACATAGTAGAAATGCTGCGATTTACCAGAGACACTGTAATTTACTATTAATATTGAAATTTTTTTTTAAAAATACTATGTTTTAGCAAAAATACTGTAATTTGACAGAAATACTATCATTCGGCAGAAATACTATGTTTCAGCAGAAATACTCTGGTTTAGCACAAATATTATAACATAGCAGTAATACAATTATATAGCAGAAATGCTATATTTAGAAAGAAAAATATAATATAGTAGAAATCCTATGATTTAGCAGAAATACTGTAATCAGCACATATACTGTAACATGACAGAAATTCCTCCACTTAGTAGTAATACTGTAACATAAAACAAATGTTATGATTTGGCACAAAAACCATAATTTGGCAAAATACTATGATTTAGCAGAAATACTATGATTGAGCAGAAGTACTAAGATGTAGTAAAAGTACTTTGATTTAACAGAAATACAATTATGGAGGAGTAATACTTTAAAATGGGAGAAATATTGATACACACACACATACACAGAGCCTAAAGGGAAGAGTATTTGTGCCATGGAGTGTTAACAAGAATCTGAGGTCCATATTAGAAAAGCTGCTAAAATCATAAAAGTTTGCAGAATTGTAATTAATGATGAATATGAATTAGTGGTCTGTGATAGTGTATTAATTTGTAGGGAAAAAAAACATGTTGCCCAAGGTGTAATTGAACCCACGACCTTTTGGTTGCAGACCTGTGTCATTACCAACTGTGCCACTGGGAAAGAGAGCGAGCGCCTGGAAAACAGGGTGATGAGCAGTCAGAATTAGATTGCGGTGAGAGGCGAAAAAGACAGTTTTTTGGAGTTACAAAACGTCGTGTAACTCAAAAACTAGGTGCACTAGAAGCATAATTCTTGTACTGGGTGAATCAGCGTACTTTCGTGTACTTTGACTGTGATTTGCATTGCTCTTTGTACATCTGTCGCTGAGATATGACGAGAGAAGAAAGGGCAGACCTCAGATATGATTGGCTGGCTGGGAAGCCGTGCAGGCCCTGATATGTAAATTTTATATGTATCAGTCCTCACAGAGGATTAGCTGCCTGGGGTCCTGGCAGAAATATATACAAATAGTATGATTAAGCATAAATACTACATTTAGTAGAAATACTATGTTTTAGCACAAATACTATAAAATGGCAGAAATACTATAATTAAGCAGAAATACTATATTTGGCAGAAACACTATATTTAGTACAAATCTTATGAAATAGCAGAAATAGTATGATTTAGCAGAAATGCTGTATTTAGCACAAATCTCATAAAATAGCAGACATAGTATGATTTTGCAGAAATGCTGTATTTAGCACAAATACTGAAAAGCAGCAGAAATGATATGACTCAACACAATAGTAATAACTTAAATAGAAAAAGTGGAAAAGCAAAATGGACAGCTGAAAGAATCCTGAACATGCTAAGGGTCCCTCAAATGTAATTGTTAAATGAAAAAAATCAGCAAAAAAAAGTATAACAGTGACACAATCACAAATATGGACACATATGGAAACACACATGCACAGAGAGACACACAGAGGATCAAATTCAGTCAACCAGTCTAAATATATTGAATTTAAATCATACAATAAGATGCTCCCATAAAAACTCTCTCTCGCCCTCTCTATCTCTCTCTCTCTGTCTCTCACACACACACACACACACACACACACACACACACACACACAGGGAGAGAAAATCAAGTTTCTAGGTCAGTCAAGCAGCCTGGGAGCTGCTAAATTTGAATCCACCAATCAGAGAGGCTGTGTACTTTTTCCCGCCAAAACAGGTGCAGCCGTTTTTACACACACAGAGCACAGAGACAGGATTTCTGCAGTGAATTTCTCATAGTGAGGATTCCTCTCAAACAAATGGCCATAATTTCCTAACCGTAGGGGCTAGAACAGTCATTCTTACACCGTTTTGTTCAGAAGAGATGGGGGAATCTTAAAGTGTTGACACTTTATCATTAAAATATGAATTATTGAAGATATTTGACTTCTAATGCACCATAACTGAGTAGAGGCAAGCAAAATCTGCCTTGACTTGCCCTCAAACAACGCTTTCTAACTCTAAATCTATTTGGAGTATCGATATCATTCTTTCACCGTAAGAGACAGCAGGCTTTGGTGAACAATCATGGAAATTTTCAGGTCTCTGTGGAAATCCATTAAAAAGATATGACAAGAGAAAAAAGTGGTTCATTTCCAGAGTTTGAAATCTGAAGAAATCTGAGCAAAGGACGAATTTCCTACCCTCAAACAAGTCTAACTCATTTCAGAACGGTAATAGGTGAGAAAGAAATTCTTGAATTGTGAGCATCAGGAGTGTCTGAAGATATACGGGGACAAGCCTCATGTTTTAACTTCGCTTCGTTAAGGAGATATGACGATTCGAATATGCCTCTCATTAGAGAAATCAAGCGATGATTTTGAACAAGCTCTCCATTGACTTTCTATGGAGAGTTTTCTGACTTTGTGTTGGTCTGAGGTGATTTGCCAAAATTCTATAAATCTCACAACAATGATAGTAACATTTTCTGAAAGCCAGCAAAAATACCTACGTTTTGATGTATAATTTGTGTGGGTTAAGTGAAAATTGAGCGAGTAGCAAGAAGTTGTTCGGACATGAAGAGAAAATTGCCAAAGGTACAGTGGCTCACTTAGAACCAACTGCATAGCAACCATAACAACGCATGTATTTTGTGAAAAATCACAAAGATGAAACTCAAAACTTAGAGAGGGATACGATGAAAACGGCAACAGATATGAAAAAGCTGAATCATTCATGAATAGCCCAATAATTTGTGAACATTTTAAAATTTGAATGGTTGTTCTAGGCGAAAGTATGAGAACGTAGTTAAGTTTCAAAAAAGAGTAAGTTTTAGCAGAATTGCGGAAGTTTCCCATTCATTTCAATGGGACAAATTAAAGGAAAAAAACGTAATATTTTAAAAAGTATAAGAGTTAAAAATACCAAAAGTCATAGCAATCATTAGCAGAAATAGCAGAATAGTTTAAAATTTGAACGGTGAAAATCGGCTGAAAATTGTGGAAGTAGAAAAGTGCCAAAAAACGTACGGAAGCAACTGGAATAATAATAATAATAATAATAATAATAAAGTATAAAGAATAAAGAGAAACAGGAACTCAATAGTGTGGATGCCTCCAGCATCCACACAATAAAGTATAAAGAATAAAGAGAAACAGGAACTCAATAGTGTGGATGCCTCCAGCATCCACACAACTAGAAAGCGAAAATTTCAGAAGAAATTTTATGTGTGCCTATGCCGCTGCTAATCTGTGTAGTTTTCCATTCATACGGCTACAGACAGCAAAACTCAGAAGAGCAGCCATTCTCCACCATGAATTATGGTAAAAACAAACACCGCTCGCGCCTCACAGATGACAGCTTACAGTTTTGGGTAAAGATGAGGTCACTTTGTACAGCCCCGATTTGCAGACGCTGTGCACACAGGTTCATAAGCAGAAGTCCCTCTGTACCACGGCAGACCCCGACAATGTTTGCACGAACACACTTTGAACCAGTACGTTATGGACCACTTTTCACACATGGTTGGTGTACCCTCCCAGCCAGCTGTAGCTTTTCAACTCACAGCCCGACACACACCCAAAAAACAGCCGAGAGAGCACAGACTACGCCCGAGAGGTGTGATTGCAGATGCCCCTCAGGTGGGTCCACCTCCCCTGCAGCGGCACTGCAGACCACGCCCCGCCACACATATCAAACACGTAAAATAAATATTTATGCACTTTTGCATTCACTTTTTGTTTTTTGTTATTTTTACACAGTGTTCTGAATGATGAACAATGGTCTACAGCCAATCTTGTGTATTATTATACAAACTTTGGTTGTAAGATTCAGATAACTATTTAATAAAAGCTAAATATTTTATACAGGGAGTGCAGAATTATTAGGAAAATGAGTATTTTGTCCACATCATCCCCTTCATGCATGTTGTCTTACTCCAAGCTGTATAGGCTCGAAAGCCTACTACCAATTAAGCATATTAGGTGATGTGCATCTCTGTAATGAGAAGGGGTATGGTCTAATGACATCAACACCCTATATCAGGTGTGCATAATTATTAGGCAACTTCCTTTCCTTTGGCAAAATGGGTCAAAAGAAGGACTTGACAGGCTCAGAAAAGTCAAAAATAGTGAGATATCTTGCAGAGGCATGCAGCAGTCTTAAAATTGCAAAGCTTCTGAAGCGTGATCATCGAACAATCAAGCGTTTCATTCAAAATAGTCAACAGGGTCGCAAGAAGCGTGTGGAAAAACCAAGGCGCAAAATAACTGCCCATGAACTGAGAAAAGTCAAGCGTGCAGCTGCCAAGATGCCACTTGCCACCAGTTTGGCCATATTTCAGAGCTGCAACATCACTGGAGTGCCCAAAAGCACAAGGTGTGCAATACTCAGAGACATGGCCAAGGTAAGAAAGGCTGAAAGACGACCACCACTGAACAAGACACACAAGCTGAAACGTCAAGACTGGGCCAAGAAATATCTCAAGACTGATTTTTCTAAGGTTTTATGGACTGATGAAATGAGAGTGAGTCTTGATGGGCCAGATGGATGGGCCCGTGGCTGGATTGGTAAAGGGCAGAGAGCTCCAGTCCCACTCAGACGCCAGCAAGGTGGAGGTGGAGTACTGGTTTGGGCTGGTATCATCAAAGGTGAGCTTGTGGGGCCTTTTCGGGTTGAGGATGGCGTCAAGCTCAACTCCCAGTCCTACTGCAAGTTTCTGGAAGACACCTTCTTCAAGCAGTGGTACAGGAAGAAGTCTGCATCCTTCAAGAAAAACATGATTTTCATGCAGGACAATGCTCCATCACACGCGTCCAAGTACTCCACAGCGTGGCTGGCAAGAAAGGGTATAAAAGAAGAAAAACTAATGACATGGCCTCCTTGTTCACCTGATCTGAACCCCATTGAGAACCTGTGGTCCATCATCAAATGTGAGATTTACAAGGAGGGAAAACAGTACACCTCTCTGAACAGTGTCTGGGAGGCTGTGGTTGCTGCTGCACGCAATGTTGATGGTGAACAGATCAAAACACTGACAGAATCCATGGATGGCAGGCTTTTGAGTGTCCTTGCAAAGAAAGGTGGCTATATTGGTCGCTGATTTGTTTTTGTTTTGTTTTTGAATGTCAGAAATGTATATTTGTGAATGTGGAGATGTTATATTGGTTTCACTGGTAAAAATAAATAATTGAAATGGGTATATATTTGTTTTTTGTTAAGTTGCCTAATAATTATGCACAGTAATAGTCACCTGCACACACAGATATCCCCCTAAAATAGCTAAAACTAAACACAAACTAAAAACTACTTCCGAAAACATTCAGCTTTGATATTAATGTGTTTTTTGGGTTCATTGAGAACATGGTTGTTGTTCAATAATAAAATTATTCCTCAAAAATACAACTTGCCTAATAATTCTGCACTCCCTGTATGAGAGTAAGAAAGAAAAGTATATCTTTGTGTCCACCTTTCTCTGTTAATGCCCTACCTGGCCCCCTGGCAAAAGCTTTGCTAGATCCGCCCCTGCACAGTTACCAGCTGTCAGCTAAATAAAAAAAGGAGCTTGGTGTTTATTTCTCTCAGAAACAGTTCATAACTTCCCTTCAACTCATTCATGTCACCTAAAAAAAAGGTAAACCTGTTTCTCCATCACCAGTTCAGCTCTGATGATTCAGTAAGGTCATCTCCTGGTTTCGACCAGCCGCTTCTACAGCTGTGGCTCCAGCAAACATCAGCTGATACTAGAAATTAAAATCAAATGAATTCTAACAACAGCTGATCAAGCTTAAACGTGCTGCTGTTGTTTAGCGCGATAAACAAACAAGAGAGAAAAGCCGATCATTGATCAGTTTCATGACTGAAGTTTGAACAGGCGAGAGAATGACAGGGGAGGCTGTCATAAAGTTCAACATCAGTAACTTAGCGCGCACACAGCTGTATAGAAACTCCATCGTGCTAGCTACCACGCAGTACGAGTTATTATAACTGATTGTAAAAAGTCAGCACAACGAAAATAAACTACACCTAAACTCGGTTTATATCTGACCCAAATAGAGTGCAGGTCATAACTTCTTACCTGAAATTCAGTTCACCTCACGCTCCGACCGGCAGCCGCCTGCTTCTCCTGCCTTCGGTTTCCCTGATCCACGATCTACCACCGGTCGATCGGCGGTCGCCTCGCCGCCTCGTTCCCCGCATGTTCTTTCTGACACACACCGGTGGATAGCTGCCCTCGGTTGTAGCTCCGCGTCAGCGACTACCAAACAACTCAGTTATTTTTTCCACATCGACCAGCATCTGGACAATCCACCGCCTTTCACTGTTTGTACCGTTACTAAAAAAAACCCTCATCGGCTCATAAAAACGAAAAATAAGTCCAGCTATGACCCTGAGTCAAAAAGACAGCCAGCTCGGGTTAGCTAGCTACCTGTCTAGCTCTTTGCAGGCACCGAAAACATCAGAGCTAATATGGGATGTCTTGGTAACACGAGCAGATATTTGAAGTTTACATCTGGCCAATCCACCACCTTTCACTGTTTATACCGTTACTAAAATGAATAAATAAATAAATCATCGGTCCATATAAACGAAAAATAAGTCCAGCTAAAACACATACTGTCGGCGAGCGACCGGGTGCTGACACGAGTTTCACCCGCCTCAATATAAGCCAAGCCTGGGTGCTTTTTCACGAAGGGTCGCTAGCGGTGCTAGCTAACTATGCTAGCGGCGCTAGCTAGCTAGCCGGCTATCAGCAACACATAAGAGAACTGCTGCTAAATAAACTACACCTAAACTCGGTTTATATCTGACCCAAATAGAGTGCAGGTCATAACTTCTTACCTGAAATTCAGTTCACCTCACGCTCCTGCCTTCGCTTTCCCTGATCCACGATTGACCACCGCGTTAGCAAACACCGGTCGATCGGCGGTCACGGCATGTCCTTTCTGTCATACACCGGTGGATAGCTGCCCACTGTTGTAGCTCCGCATTATAGCACCACCAAACAACTCAGTTATTTTTTCCACATCCAGCTGTAACTCCGATTCTGTGCGAGCATTTGCGAGAGACCGGGAGGTGAAACGACAGAGAGAGTCCCCTCGCTATCCATTTGCAGCCAAGTGCGGCAGCTAGCTAGGTAGCCGGCTAGCTGTCAGGCAGGACCAACGTCGTCAGAGCACTGTCGCTAAATATGGGATGTCTTGATAAAACAAGCAGATATTTGAAGTTTACACACCTACATTCTCGCCTGAAAATATCTTAAAAGTTTATTTTGTGACCTAGAAACACGAATAAAAGACATATAAAACGAAGTGGTGGCCGCCATTGTTCACTCTGTAGAGGCGTGCTATGAATTGTGGGATATGGAGTTTTCAACACAAGGATAAATCTTTTCGGCTGTACTACTCCCGGTATACCACTAGAGAGAGCCAAGACACCACAAATGAAGTCTGTTTATTTGGCGCCAAAAGATGAATTGGCCTAAATTTGTACCAAAATATTAATATTAAAAAACTATAAAAGTCATAAACACCAAAAGTCACAACATAATAGTCCAGCTCCAGCCGCACAAAATGATCTAACATATGTAATCCTAATGTCAAAACTGTTTGGCAGAGGAGCGCGGGAAAATTTTCACTAAAATATTAATATTTAAAAAACTATAAAATTCATAAACACCAAAAGTCATAGCACACCATTCCAGATCCGGCCGCACAAAATGAGGTAACATATATGAAGCTTGTCTCAAAACTGCGGGGCGTGATACGTGCCGAAATTTAGGCGGAAGATGGAGAATAATAATAATAAGAATAATAAATCCGACGAATAGTAATATGTGTGCCTCTTGGCATAGGCACACATAATAACTAGAAAGCGAAAATTTCAGAAGAAATTTTATGTGTGCCTATGCCGCTGCTAATCACTGTAGTTTGCCATTCATACAGCTACAGAGAGCAAAACTCAGAAGAGCAGCCATTCTCCACCATGAACTATGGTAAAAACAAACACCGCTCACGCTTCACAGATGACAGCTTACAGTTTTGTGTAAAGATGAAGTTACTTCGTACAGCGCCGATTTGCAGACGCTGTGCACACAGGTTCATGAGCAGAAGTCCCATTGTACCATGGCAGACCCGACAATTTTTGCATGAACACGCTTTGAAGCATTACATTATGGACCACTTTTCACACATGGTTGGTTTACCCACACAGCCGGCTGTGCATTCACTTTTGTTTTTTGTTATTTTTACACAGTGTTCTGAATGATTAACAATGGTCTACAGCCAATCTTGTGTATTATTATACAAACTGTGGTTGTAAGATGCAGATAACTATTTAATAAAAGCTAAATATTTTATATGAGAGTAAGAAAGAAAAGTATATCTTTGTGTCCCCCTTTCCCTGTTAATGCCCTACCTGGCCCCCTGGCAAAAGCTTTGCTAGATCCGCCCCTGCACAGTTACCAGCTGTCAGCTACACAAAAACAGGAGCTTGGTGTATATTTGTCTGTCAGAAACAGTTCATAACTTCCCTTCAACTCATTCATGTCACCTAAAGGGTAAACCTGTTTCTCCATCACCAGTTCAGCTCTGATGATTCAGTAAGGACATCTCCTGGTTTGGACCAGCCGCTTCTACAGCTGTGCCCCAGCAAACATCAGCTGATACTAAGATAAGATAAGATAACCTTTATTAGTCCCACATGTGGGAAATTTGTTTTGTCACAGCAGGAAGTGGACAGTGCAAAAGTTATGAAGCAAAAATTAGAATAAAATAAAATAAGAATAAATACAGTACACAACTGTACAGAATAGAATAAAATAAAATACTATATACAGTAGAATAAAATAGAATAAAATATACAATAAGATAAAAATAGAATACAAATGCTATATACAACTGAGTAAAAAATACAACGATGCCAGGAAGATTATTGCACTTAGTGTTATTGCACATGTGTGTGTTTGATCAGTTAAAGTCTTTGTTGTGGAGTCTGACAGCAGTGGGGAGGAAAGACCTGCGAAATCTCTCCATCCCACACCGTGGGTGCCGCAGTCTCCCACTGAAGGAGCTGCTAGAAATTAAAATCAAATGAATTCTAACAACAGCTGATCAAGCTTAAACGTGCTGCTGTTCTTTAGCGCGATAAACAAGAGCGAAAAGCCGATCGTTGATCAGTTTCATGAGTGAAGTTGCAACTGGCGAGAGAATGACAGGGGAGGCTTCGTAACGACAGAATAAATCGTAATGTTTTCTCTGAATGTGGGACGATTCCGTTTGTACGGCAACTCTGACGAACCAACCCTTATGAATATAATAAAGTTCAACATCAGTAACTTACCGCGCACACAGCTGTCGTGCTAGCTAGCATGCAGTACGATTGTAAAAAGTCAGCACAATGAAAACAAACTACACCTAAACTCGGTTTATATCTGACCCAAATAGAGTGCAGTTCATAACTTCTTACCTGAAATTCAGTTCACCCCTCAGCTCCTGCCTTCGCTTTCCCTGATCCACGATTGACCTCCAGGTTAGCAACCACCTTCGCTTTCCCTGATCCACGATTGACCTCCAGGTTAGCAACCACCGGTCGATCGGCGGTGGCCTGCCCCACCTCCTATGTGTGGTTCGCGGCATGTCCTTTCTGTCACACACCGGTGGATAGCTGCCCTCTGTTGTAGCTCCGGCTAGCTCCACCACCAAACAACTCAGTTATTTTTTCCACATCGACCACCATCATCGGCCCATATAAGCGAAAAATGAGTCCAGCTAAAACACAGACTTGGCGAGCGATCGGGTGTTGCAACAAATTTTAGCCGCGTCACTATAAGCCCAGCCTGGGTGCTTTGAGGGTCGCTAGCAGCGCTAGCTAGCTATGCTAGCGGCGCTATGCTAGCCGGCTGGCTATCAGCAACACATAAGACAACTCTTGCTAATATGGGATGTCTTGATAAAACGAGCAGATATTTGAAGTTTACACACCTATATTCTCGCCTGAAAATGTCTTAAAAGTTTAGTTTGTGACCTAGAAACACGAATAAAAGACATAGAAAACGAAGTGGTGGCCGCCATTGTTTGACTCGGTAGAGGCCTCTGTAGAGGCGTGCTATGAATTGTGGGATATGGAGTTTTGGGCCAAGGATAGATCTTTTCGCCTGTACTACTCCGGGTATACCACTAGAGAGAGCCAAGACACCACAAATGAAGTCTGTTTCTATGGCGCCAAAAGTAGAATCTTTCTAAATTTGCACTAAAATATTAATATTTAAAAAACTATAAAAGTCATGAACACCAAAAGTCGTACCATAGTAGTCCAGCTCCAGCCGCACAAAATGATCTAACATATGTAACCCTATTGTCAAAACTGTTTGGCAGAGGAGCGCGGGAAAATTTTCACTAAAATATTAATATTTCAAAAACTATAATAGTCATAAACACCAAAAGTCATAGCACACCATTCCAGATCCAGCCGCACAAAATGAGGTAACATATATGAAGCTTGTCTGAAAACTGCGGGGCGAGATTCGCTGCAAAATTTCAGGCGGAAACTGAAGAATAATAATAATAAATCCGAGGAATAGTAATATGTGTGCCTCTTGACATAGGCACACATAATAACTAGAAAGCGAAAATTTCAGAAGAAATTTTATGTGTGCCTATGCCGCTGCTAATCACTGTAGTTGCCATTCATACGGCTACAGACAGCAAAACTCAGAAGAGCAGCCATTCTCCACCATGAACTATGGTAAAAACAAACACCGCTCACGCTTCACAGATGACAGCTTACAGTTTTGTGTAAAGATGAAGTTACTTCGTACAGCGCCGATTTGCAGACGCTGTGCACACAGGTTCATGAGCAGAAGTCCCATTGTACCACGGCAGACCCGACAATGTTTGCATGAACACGCTTTGAAGCATTACATTATAGACCACTTTTCACACATGCATTCACTTTTTGTTTTTTGTTATTTCTACACAGTGTTCTGAATTATGAACAATGGTCTACAACCAATCTTGTGTATTATTATACAAACTTTGGTTGTGAGATTCAGATAACTATTTAATAAAAGCTAAATATTTTATATGAGAGTAAGAAAGAAAAGTATATCTTTATGTCCACCTTTCTCTGTTAATGCCCTACCTGGCCCCTGGCAAAAGCTTTGCTAGATCCGCCCTGCACAGTTACCAGCTGTCAGCTACACAAAAAAAGGAGCTTGGTGTTTACAGGGAGTGCAGAATTATTAGGCAAATGAGTATTTTGTCCACATCATCCTCTTCATGCATGTTGTCTTACTCCAAGCTGTATAGGCTCGAAAGCCTACTACCAATTAAGCATATTAGGTTATGTGCATCTCTGTAATGAGAAGGGGTGTGGTCTAATGACATCAACACACTATATCAGGTGTGCATAATTATTAGGCAACTTCCTTTCCTTTGGCAAAATGGGTCAAAAGAAGGACTTGACAGGCTCAGAAAAGTCAAAAATAGTGAGATATCTTGCAGAGGGATGCAGCAGTCTTAAAATTGCAAAGCTTCTGAAGCGTGATCATCGAACAATCAAGCGTTTCATTCAAAATAGTCAACAGGGTCGCAAGAAGCGTGTGGAAAAACCAAGGCGCAAAATAACTGCCCATGAACTGAGAAAAGTCAAGCGTGCAGCTGACAAGATGCCACTTGCCACCAGTTTGGCCATATTTCAGAGCTGCAACATCACTGGAGTGCCCAAAAGCACAAGGTGTGCAATACTCAGAGACATGGCCGAGGTAAGAAAGGCTGAAAGACGACCACCACTGAACAAGACACACAAGCTGAAACGTCAAGACTGGGCCAAGAAATATCTCAAGACTGATTTTTCTAAGGTTTTATGGACTGATGAAATGAGAGTGAGTCTTGATGGGCCAGATGGATGGGCCCGTGGCTGGATTGGTAAAGGGCAGAGAGCTCCAGTCCCACTCAGACGCCAGCAAGGTGGAGGTGGAGTACTGGTTTGGGCTGGTATCATCAAAGATGAGCTTGTGGGGCCTTTTCGGGTTGAGGATGGAGTCAAGCTCAACTCCCAGTCCTACTGCCAGTTTCTGGAAGACACCTTCTTCAAGCAGTGGTACAGGAAGAAGTCTGCATCCTTCAAGAAAAACATGATTTTCATGCAGGACAATGCTCCATCACACGTCCAAGTACTCCACAGCGTGGCTGGCAAGAAAGGGTATAAAAGAAGAAAAACTAATGACATGGCCTCCTTGTTCACCTGATCTGAACCCCATTGAGAACCTGTGGTCCATCATCAAATGTGAGATTTACAAGGAGGGAAAACAGTACACCTCTCTGAACAGTGTCTGGGAGGCTGTGGTTGCTGCTGCACGCAATGTTGATGGTGAACAGATCAAAACACTGACAGAATCCATGGATGGCAGGCTTTTGAGTGTCCTTGCAAAGAAAGGTGGCTATATTGGTCGCTGATTTGTTTTTGTTTTGTTTTTGAATGTCAGAAATGTATATTTGTGAATGTGGAGATGTTATATTGGTTTCACTGGTAAAAATAAATAATTGAAATGGGTATATATTTGTTTTTTGTTAAGTTGCCTAATAATTATGCACAGTAATAGTCACCTGCACACACAGATATCCCCCTAAAATAGCTAAAACTAAAAACTACTTCCAAAAACTTTCAGCTTTGATATTAATGAGTTTTTTGGGTTCATTTAGAACATGGTTGTTGTTCAATAATAAAATTATTCCTCAAAAATACAACTTGCCTAATAATTCTGCACTCCCTGTATTTGTCTGTCAAAATAGTTCATAACTTCCCTTCAACTTATTCATGTCACCTAAAGAGTAAACCTGTTTCTCCATCACCAGTTCAGCTCTGATGATTCAGTAAGGACATCTGCCGTTTTTACAGCTGTAGCTCCAGCAAACATCAGCTGATACCAGAAATTAAAAGCAAATGAATTCTAACAACAGCTGATCAAGCTTAAACGTGCTGCTGTTGTTTTGCGCGATAAACAAACAAGAGCGAAAAGCTGATCATTGATCAGTTTCATGACTGAAGTTTCAACAGGCGAGAGAATGACAGGGGAGGCTGTCATAAAGTTCAACATGCGCACACAGCTGTATAGAAACTCCGTCGTGCTAGCTAGAACGCAGTACGAGTTATTGTAAGTGACTGAAAAAGTCAGCACAACGAAAATAAACTACACCTAAACTCGGTTTATATCTGACCGAAATAGAGTGCAGTTCATAACTTCTTACCTGAAATTCAGTTCACCTCACGCTCCTGCCTTCGCTTTCCCTGATCCATGATTGACCACCGCGTTAGCAATCGCCTGCCCGGCCTCGTATGTCTCGTTGGCGGCATGTCCTTTCTGTCACACACCGGTGGATAGCTGCCCTCTGTTGTAGCTCCACCACCAAACAACTCAGTTATTTTTCCACATCGACCAGCATCATCGGCCCATATAAACGAAAAATAAGTCCAGCTAAGACACAGACCCTTGCCGAGCGATCGGGCGATTAAACAAATTTTAGCCACGTCACTATCAGCCAAGCCTGGGTGGTTTTTCACGAAGGGTCGCTAGCCGCGCTAGCTAGCTAAGCTAGCGGCGCTAGCTAGCTAGCCAGCCGGCTATCAGCAACACGGATGAGAACTGTTGCTAAATAAACTACACCTAAACTCGGTTTATATCTGACCCAAATAGAGTGCAGGTCATAACTTCTTACCTGAAATTCAGTTCACCTCACGCTCCTGCCTTCGCTTTCCCTGATCCATGATTGACCTCCGCGTTAGCAAACACCGGTCGCCTGCCTCGTATGTCTCATTCGCGGCATATCCTTTCTGTCATACACCGGTGGATAGCTGCCCACTGTTGTAGCTCCGCGTTATAGCACCACCAAACAACTCAGTTATTTTTTCCACATCCAGCTGTAACTCCGATTCTATGCGAGCATTTGCGAGAGACCGGGGAGGTGAAACGAAAGAGAGAGTCCCCTCGCTATCCATTTGCAGCCAAGTGCGGCAGCTAGCTAGGTAGCCGGCTAGCTGTCAGGCAGGACCGACGTAGTCAGAGCACTGTCGCTAAATATGGATGTCTTGATAAAACAAGCAGATATTTGAAGTTTACACACCTACATTCTCGCCTGAAAATATCTTAAAAGCTTATTTTGTGACCTAGAAACACGAATAAAAGACATATAAAACGAAGTGGTGGCCGCCATTGTTCACTCTGTAGAGGCGTGCTATGAATTGTGGGATATGGAGTTTTCAACACAAGGATAAATCTTTTAAGGCTGTACTACTCCCGGTATACCACTAGAGAGAGCCAAGACACCACAAATGAAGTCTGTTTATTTGGCGCCAAAAGATGAATTGGCCTAAATTTGCACTAAAATATTAATATTTAAAAAACTATAAAAGTTATAAACACCAAAAGTCATAACATAATAGTCCAGCTCCAGCCGCACAAAATGATCTAACATATGTAACCCTAATGTCAAAACTGTTTGGCAGAGGAGCGCGGGAAAATTTTCACTAAAATATTAATATTTAAAAAACTATAAAATTCATAAACACCAAAAGTCATAGCACACCATTCCAGATCCGGCCGCACAAAATGAGGTAACATATATGAAGCTTGTCTCAAAACTGCGAGGCGAGATTCGCTGCAAAATTTCAGGCGGAAACTGGAGAATAATAATAATAACTAGAAAGCGAAAATTTCAGAAGAAATTTTATGTGTGCCTATGCCGCTGCTAATCACTGTAGTTGCCATTCATACGGCTACAGACAGAAAAACTCAGAAGAGCAGCCATTCTCCACCATGAACTATGGTAAAAACAAACACCGCTCACGCTTCACAGATGACAGCTTACAGTTTTGTGTAAAGATGAAGTTACTTCGTACAGCGCCGATTTGCAGACGCTGTGCACACAGGTTCATGAGAAGTCCCATTGTACCACGGCAGACCCGACAATGTTTGCATGAACACGCTTTGAAGCATTACATTATAGACCACTTTTCACACATGCATTCACTTTTTGTTTTTTGTTATTTCTACACAGTGTTCTGAATTATGAACAATGGTCTACAGCCAATCTTGTGTATTATTATACAAACTTTGGTTGTGAGATTCAGATAACTATTTAATAAAAGCTAAATATTTTATATGAGAGTAAGAAAGAAAAGTATATCTTTATGTCCACCTTTCTCTGTTAATGCCCTACCTGGCCCCCTGGCAAAAGCTTTGCTAGATCCGCCCCTGCACAGTTACCAGCTGTCAGCTACACAAAAAAAGGAGCTTGGTGTTTACAGGGAGTGCAGAATTATTAGGCAAATCAGTATTTTGTCCACATCATCCTCTTCATGCATGTTGTCTTACTCCAAGCTGTATAGGCTCGAAAGCCTACTACCAATTAAGCATATTAGGTGATGTGCATCTCTGTAATGAGAAGGGGTGTGGTCTAATGACATCAACACCCTATATCAGGTGTGCATAATTATTAGGCAACTTCCTTTCCTTTGGCAAAATGGGTCAAAAGAAGGACTTGACAGGCTCAGAAAAGTCAAAAATAGTGAGATATCTTGCAGAGGGATGCAGCAGTCTTAAAATTGCAAAGCTTCTGAAGCGTGATCATCGAACAATCAAGCGTTTCATTCAAAATAGTCAACAGGGTCGCAAGAAGCGTGTGGAAAAACCAAGGCGCAAAATAACTGCCCATGAACTGAGAAAAGTCAAGCGTGCAGCTGCCAAGATGCCACTTGCCACCAGTTTGGCCATATTTCAGAGCTGCAACATCACTGGAGTGCCCAAAAGCACAAGGTGTGCAATACTCAGAGACACGGCCAAGGTAAGAAAGGCTGAAAGACGACCACCACTGAACAAGACACACAAGCTGAAACGTCAAGACTGGGCCAAGAAATATCTCAAGACTGATTTTTCTAAGGTTTTATGGACTGATGAAATGAGAGTGAGTCTTGATGGGCCAGATGGATGGGCCCGTGGCTGGATTGGTAAAGGGCAGAGAGCTCCAGTCCGACTCAGACGCCAGCAAGGTGGAGGTGGAGTACTGGTTTGGGCTGGTATCATCAAAGATGAGCTTGTGGGGCCTTTTCGGGTTGAGGATGGAGTCAAGCTCAACTCCCAGTCCTACTGCCAGTTTCTGGAAGACACCTTCTTCAAGCAGTGGTACAGGAAGAAGTCTGCATCCTTCAAGAAAAACATGATTTTCATGCAGGACAATGCTCCATCACACGCGTCCAAGTACTCCACAGCGTGGCTGACAAGAAAGGGTATAAAAGAAGGAAAAACTAATGACATGGCCTCCTTGTTCACCTGATCTGAACCCCATTGAGAACCTGTGGTCCATCATCAAATGTGAGATTTACAAGGAGGGAAAACAGTACACCTCTCTGAACAGTGTCTGGGAGGCTGTGGTTGCTGCTGCATGCAATGTTGATGGTGAACAGATCAAAACACTGACAGAATCCATGGATGGCAGGCTTTTGAGCGTCCTTGCAAAGAAAGGTGGCTATATTGGTCGCTGATTTGTTTTTGTTTTGTTTTTGAATGTCAGAAATGTATATTTGTGAATGTGGAGATGTTATATTGGTTTCACTGGTAAAAATAAATAATTGAAATGGGTATATATTTGTTTTTTGTTAAGTTGCCTAATAATTATGCACAGTAATAGTCACCTGCACACACAGATATCCCCCTAAAATAGCTAAAACTAAACACAAACTAAAAACTACTTCCGAAAACATTCAGCTTTGATATTAATGTGTTTTTTGGGTTCATTGAGAACATGGTTGTTGTTCAATAATAAAATTATTCCTCAAAAATACAACTTGCCTAATAATTCTGCACTCCCTGTATGAGAGTAAGAAAGAAAAGTATATCTTTGTGTCCACCTTTCTCTGTTAATGCCCTACCTGGCCCCCTGGCAAAAGCTTTGCTAGATCCGCCCCTGCACAGTTACCAGCTGTCAGCTAAATAAAAAAAGGAGCTTGGTGTTTATTTCTCTCAGAAACAGTTCATAACTTCCCTTCAACTCATTCATGTCACCTAAAAAAAAGGTAAACCTGTTTCTCCATCACCAGTTCAGCTCTGATGATTCAGTAAGGTCATCTCCTGGTTTCGACCAGCCGCTTCTACAGCTGTGGCTCCAGCAAACATCAGCTGATACTAGAAATTAAAATCAAATGAATTCTAACAACAGCTGATCAAGCTTAAACGTGCTGCTGTTGTTTAGCGCGATAAACAAACAAGAGAGAAAAGCCGATCATTGATCAGTTTCATGACTGAAGTTTGAACAGGCGAGAGAATGACAGGGGAGGCTGTCATAAAGTTCAACATCAGTAACTTAGCGCGCACACAGCTGTATAGAAACTCCATCGTGCTAGCTACCACGCAGTACGAGTTATTATAACTGATTGTAAAAAGTCAGCACAACGAAAATAAACTCGGTTTATATCTGACCCAAATAGAGTGCAGGTCATAACTTCTTACCTGAAATTCAGTTCACCTCACGCTCCGACCGGCAGCCGCCTGCTTCTCCTGCCTTCGGTTTCCCTGATCCACGATCTACCACCGGTCGATCGGCGGTCGCCTCGCCGCCTCGTTCCCCGCATGTTCTTTCTGACACACACCGGTGGATAGCTGCCCTCGGTTGTAGCTCCGCGTCAGCGACTACCAAACAACTCAGTTATTTTTTCCACATCGACCAGCATCTGGACAATCCACCGCCTTTCACTGTTTGTACCGTTACTAAAAAAAAACCCTCATCGGCTCATAAAAACGAAAAATAAGTCCAGCTATGACCCTGAGTCAAAAAGACAGCCAGCTCGGGTTAGCTAGCTACCTGTCTAGCTCTTTGCAGGCACCGAAAACATCAGAGCTAATATGGGATGTCTTGGTAACACGAGCAGATATTTGAAGTTTACATCTGGCCAATCCACCACCTTTCACTGTTTATACCGTTACTAAAATGAATAAATAAATAAATCATCGGTCCATATAAACGAAAAATAAGTCCAGCTAAAACACATACTGTCGGCGAGCGACCGGGTGCTGACACGAGTTTCACCCGCCTCAATATAAGCCAAGCCTGGGTGCTTTTTCACGAAGGGTCGCTAGCGGTGCTAGCTAACTATGCTAGCGGCGCTAGCTAGCTAGCCGGCTATCAGCAACACATAAGAGAACTGCTGCTAAATAAACTACACCTAAACTCGGTTTATATCTGACCCAAATAGAGTGCAGGTCATAACTTCTTACCTGAAATTCAGTTCACCTCACGCTCCTGCCTTCGCTTTCCCTGATCCACGATTGACCTCCGCGTTAGCAAACACCGGTCGATCGGCGGTCGCGGCATGTCCTTTCTGTCATACACCGGTGGATAGCTGCCCACTGTTGTAGCTCCGCGTTATAGCACCACCAAACAACTCAGTTATTTTTTCCACATCCAGCTGTAACTCCGATTCTGTGCGAGCATTTGCGAGAGACCGGGGAGGTGAAACGACAGAGAGAGTCCCCTCGCTATCCATTTGCAGCCAAGTGCGGCAGCTAGCTAGGTAGCCGGCTAGCTGTCAGGCAGGACCGACGTCGTCAGAGCACTGTCGCTAAATATGGGATGTCTTGATAAAACAAGCAGATATTTGAAGTTTACACACCTACATTCTCGCCTGAAAATATCTTAAAAGTTTATTTTGTGACCTAGAAACACGAATAAAAGACATATAAAACGAAGTGGTGGCCGCCATTGTTCACTCTGTAGAGGCGTGCTATGAATTGTGGGATATGGAGTTTTCAACACAAGGATAAAATCTTTTCGGCTGTACTACTCCGGTATACCACTAGAGAGAGCCAAGACACCACAAATGAAGTCTGTTTCTATGGTGCCAAAAGCAGAATCTTTCTCAGGAGCCTAGAAATTGGCCTAAATTTGCACTAAAATCTAAATATTTCAAAAACTATAAAAGTTATAAACACCAAAAGTCACACCATACTAGCCAGCGCCAGCCGCACAAAATGATGTAACATATGTACCCCTATTGTCAAAACTGTTTGGCAGAGGAGCGCGGGAAAATTTTCACTAAAATATTAATATTTAAAAAACTATAATATTCATAAACACCAAAAGTCATAGCACACCATTCCAGATCCAGCCGCACAAAATGAGGTAACATATATGAAGCTTGTCCAAAAACTGCGGGTCGAGATACACTGCAAAATTTCAGGCGGAAAAAGGAAAATAATAATAATAATAATAAGAATAATAAATCCGACGAATAGTAATATGTGTGCCTCTTGGCATAGGCACACATAACTAGAAAGCGAAAATTTCAGAAGAAATTTTGTGTGTGCCTATGCCGCTGCTATTCAGTGTAGTTTGCCATTCATACAGCTACAGAGAGCAAAACTCAGAAGAGCAGCCATTCTCCACCATGAACTATGGTAAAAACAAACACCGCCCACGCTTCACAGATGACAGCTTACAGTTTTGTGTAAAGATGAAGTTACTTCGTACAGCGCCGATTTGCAGACGCTGTGCACACAGGTTCATGAGCAGAAGTCCCATTGTACCACGGCAGATCCGACAATGTTTGCATGAACACGCTTTGAAGCATTACGTTATGGACCACTTTTCACACATGGTTGGTGTACCCAAACAGCCGGCTGTAGCTTTTCAACTCACAGCCCGACACACACCCAAAAACAGCCGAGAGAGCACAGACTACGCCTGAGAGGCGTGATTGCAGGTGCCGCTCAGGTGGGTCCACCTCCCCTGCAGCGGCACTGCAGACCACGCCCCGCCACACACATCAAACACGTAAAATAAATATTTATGCACTTTTGCATTCACTTTTTGTTTTTTGTTATTTTTACACAGTGTTCTGAATGATGAACAATGGTCTACAGCCAATCTTGTGTGTTATTATACAAACTTTGGTTGTAAGATTCAGATAACTATTTAATAAAAGCTAAATATTTTATATGAGAGTAAGAAAGAAAAGTATATCTTTATGTCCACCTTTCTCTGTTAATGCCCTACCTGGCCCCCTGGCAAAAGCTTTGCTAGATCCGCCCCTGCACAGTTACCAGCTGTCAGCTACACAAAAAAAGGAGCTTGGTGTATATTTGTCTGTCAGAAACAGTTCATAACTTCCCTTCAACTCATTCATGTCACCTAAGGGTAAACCTGTTTCTCCATCACCAGTTCAGCTCTGATGATTCAGTAAGGACATCTCCTGATTTCATCTTCATGCTCCAGCAAACATCAGCTGATACTAGAAATTAAAATCAAAAGAATTCTAACAACAGCTGATCAAGCTTAAACGTGCTGCTGTTGTTTAGCGCGATAAATAAGAGCGAACAGCCGATCATTGATCAGTTTCATGATTGACGTTTCAACACGCGAGAGAATGACAGGGGAGGCTTCGTAACGACAGAATAAATCATAATGTTTTCTCTGAATGTGGGACGATTCCGTTTGTACGGCACGGCAACTCTATGAACTAACCCTAATGAATAAAATAAAGTCCAACGTCAGTAACTTAGTGCGCACACAGCTGTATATAAACTCCCGTGGCATTACGATTGTAAAAGGTCAACGAAAATAAATTACACCTAAACTCGGTTTATATCTGACCCAAATAGAGAGCGACCGGGTGCTGACACGAGTTTCACCCGCCTCAATATAAGCCAAGCCTGGGTGCTTTTTCACGAAGGGTTGCTAGCGGCGCGAGCTAACTATGCTAGCGGCGCTAGCTAGCTAGCCGGCTATCAGCAACACATAAGAGAACTGCTGCTAAATAAACTACACCTAAACTCGGTTTATATCTGACCCAAATAGAGAGCGACCGGGTGCTGACACGAGTTTCACCCGCCTCAATATAAGCCAAGCCTGGGTGCTTTTTCACGAAGGGTTGCTAGCGGCGCGAGCTAACTATGCTAGCGGCGCTAGCTAGCTAGCCGGCTATCAGCAACACATAAGAGAACTGCTGCTAAATAAACTACACCTAAACTCGGTTTATATCTGACCCAAATAGAGTGCAGTTCATAACTTCTTACCTGAAATTCAGTTCACCTCACGCTCCTGCCTTCACTTTCCCTGATCCATGATTGACCACCGCGTTAGCAATCGCCTGCCCGGCCTCATATGTCTCGTTGGCGGCATATCCTTTCTGTCACACACCGGTGGGTAGCTGCCCTCTGTTGTAGCTCCACCACCAAACAACTCAGTTATTTTTTCCACATCCAGCTATAACTCCGATTCTATGCGAGCATTTGCGAGAGACCGGGGAGGTGAAACGACAGAGAGTCCCCTCGCTATCCATTTGCAGCCAAGTGCGGCAGCTAGCTAGGTAGCCGGCTAGCTGTCAGGCAGGACCGACGTAGTCAGAGCACTGTCGCTAAATATGGGATGTCTTGATAAAACAAGCAGATATTTGAAGTTTACACACCTACATTCTCGCCTGAAAATATCTTAAAAGCTTATTTTGTGACCTAGAAACACGAATAAAAGACATATAAAACGAAGTGGTGGCCGCCATTGTTCACTCTGTAGAGGCGTGCTATGAATTGTGGGATATTGAGTTTTCCACCAAGCATTACCGTAACTTTTGAATGATTTGCGCAACCTTAAAAATTCCAATGGCTCCTGAAAGCAGCGACGCTGTGCGCACCGTTGAAATTGTCATCATTACGGTAATCCAAATAAGGGTAGACAGGCTGTACCACTCCCGGCATACCACTAGAGAGAGCCAACACACCACAAATGAAGTCTGTTTATTTGGCGCCAAAAGATGAATTGGCCTAAATTTGCACTAAAATATTAATATTTAAAAAACTATAAAAGTCATGAACACCAAAAGTCATGACATAATAGTCCAGCTCCAGCCGCACAAAATGATCTAACATATGTAACCCTAATGTCAAAACTGTTCGGCAGAGGAGCGCGGGAAAATTTTCACTAAAATATTAATATTTAAAAAACTATAAAATTCATAAAGACCAAAAGTCATAGCACACCATTCCAGATCCGGCCGCACAAAATGAGGTAACATATATGAAGCTTGTCTCAAAACTGCGGGGCGAGATTCGCTGCAAAATTTCAGGCGGAAACTGGAGAATAATAATAATAACTAGAAAGCGAAAATTTCAGAAGAAATTTTATGTGTGCCTATGCGCTGCTAATCACTGTAGTTTGCCATTCATACAGCTACAGAGAGCAAAACTCAGAAGAGCAGCCATTCTCCACCATGAACTATGGTAAAAACAAACACCGCTCACGCTTCACAGATGACAGCTTACAGTTTTGTGTAAAGATGAAGTTACTTCGTACAGCGCCGATTTGCAGACGCTGTGCACACAGGTTCATGAGCAGAAGTCCCATTGTACCATGGCAGACCCGACAATTTTGCATGAACACGCTTTGAAGCATTACATTATGGACCACTTTCACACTGGTTGGTTTACCCACACAGCGGCTGTGCATTCACTTTTTGTTTTTTGTTATTTTTACACAGTGTTCTGAATGATTAAGAATGGTCTACAGCCAATCTTGTGTATTATTATACAAACTGTGGTTGTAAGATGCAGATAACTATTTAATAAAAAGCTAAATATTTTATATGAGAGTAAGAAAGAAAAGTATATCTTTGTGTCCCCCTTTCCCTGTTAATGCCCTACCTGGCCCCCTGGCAAAAGCTTTGCTAGATCCGCCCCTGCACAGTTACCAGCTGTCAGCTACACAAAAACAGGAGCTTGGTGTATATTTGTCTGTCAGAAACAGTTCATAACTTCCCTTCAACTCATTCATGTCACCTAAAGGGTAAACCTGTTTCTCCATCACCAGTTCAGCTCTGATGATTCAGTAAGGACATCTCCTGGTTTGGACCAGCCGCTTCTACAGCTGTGCCCCAGCAAACATCAGCTGATACTAAGATAAGATAAGATAACCTTTATTAGTCCCACATGTGGGAAATTTGTTTTGTCACAGCAGGAAGTGGACAGTGCAAAAGTTATGAAGCAAAATTAGAATAAAATAAAATAAGAATAAATACAGTACACAACTGTACAGAATAGAATAAAATAAAATACTATATACAGTAGAATAAATAGAATAAAATATACAATAAGATAAAAATAGAATACAAATGCTATATACAACTGAGTAAAAATACAACGATGCCAGGAAGATTATTGCACTTAGTGTTATTGCACATGTGTGTGTTTGATCAGTTAAAGTCTTTGTTGTGGAGTCTGACAGCAGTGGGGAGGAAAGACCTGCGAAATCTCTCCATCCCACACCGTGGGTGCCGCAGTCTCCCACTGAAGGAGCTGCTAGAAATTAAAATCAAATGAATTCTAACAACAGCTGATCAAGCTTAAACGTGCTGCTGTTCTTTAGCGCGATAAACAAGAGCGAAAAGCCGATCGTTGATCAGTTTCATGAGTGAAGTTGCAACTGGCGAGAGAATGACAGGGGAGGCTTCGTAACGACAGAATAAATCGTAATGTTTTCTCTGAATGTGGGACGATTCCGTTTGTACGGCAACTCTGACGAACCAACCCTTATGAATATAATAAAGTTCAACATCAGTAACTTACCGCGCACACAGCTGTCGTGCTAGCTAGCATGCAGTACGATTGTAAAAGGTCAGCACAACGAAAATAAACTACACCTAAACTCTGTTTATATCTGACCCAAATAGAGTGCAGTTCATAACTTCTTACCTGAAATTCAGTTCACCCCTCAGCTCCTGCCTTCGCTTTCCCTGATCCACGATTGACCTCCAGGTTAGCAACCACCTTCGCTTTCCCTGATCCACGATTGACCTCCAGGTTAGCAACCACCGGTCGATCGGCGGTGGCCTGCCCCACCTCCTATGTGTGGTTCGCGGATGTCCTTTCTGTCACACACCGGTGGATAGCTGCCCTCTATTGTAGCTCCGGCTAGCTCCACCACCAAACAACTCAGTTATTTTTTCCACATCGACCACCATCATCGGCCCATATAAGCGAAAAATGAGTCCAGCTAAAACACAGACTTGGCGAGCGATCGGGTGTTGCAACAAATTTTAGCCGCGTCACTATAAGCCCAGCCTGGGTGCTTTGAGGGTCGCTAGCAGCGCTAGCTAGCTATGCTAGCGGCGCTATGCTAGCGGCGCTATGCTAGCCGGCTGGCTATCAGCAACACATAAGACAACTCTTGCTAATATGGGATGTCTTGATAAAACGAGCAGATATTTGAAGTTTACACACCTATATTCTCGCCTGAAAATGTCTTAAAAGTTTAGTTTGTGACCTAGAAACACGAATAAAAGACATAGAAAACGAAGTGGTGGCCGCCATTGTTTGACTCGGTAGAGGCCTCTGTAGAGGCGTGCTATGAATTGTGGGATATGGAGTTTTGGGCCAAGGATAGATCTTTTCGCCTGTACTACTCCGGGTATACCACTAGAGAGAGCCAAGACACCACAAATGAAGTCTGTTTCTATGGCGCCAAAAGTAGAATCTTTCTAAATTTGCACTAAAATATTAATATTTAAAAAACTATAAAAGTCATGAACACCAAAAGTCGTACCATAGTAGTCCAGCTCCAGCCGCACAAAATGATCTAACATATGTAACCCTATTGTCAAAACTGTTTGGCAGAGGAGCGCGGGAAAATTTTCACTAAAATATTAATATTTCAAAAACTATAATAGTCATAAACACCAAAAGTCATAGCACACCATTCCAGATCCAGCCGCACAAAATGAGGTAACATATATGAAGCTTGTCTGAAAACTGCGGGGCGAGATTCGCTGCAAAATTTCAGGCGGAAACTGAAGAATAATAATAACTAGAAAGCGAAAATTTCAGAAGAAATTTTATGTGTGCCTATGCCGCTGCTAATCACTGTAGTTTCCCATTCATACGGCAACAGAGAGCAAAACTCAGAAGAGCAGCCATTCTCCACCATCAACTATGGTAAAAACAAACACCGCTCACGCTTCACAGATGACAGCTTACAGTTTTGTGTAAAGATGAAGTTACTTCGTACAGCGCCGATTTGCAGATGCTGTGCACACAGGTTCATGAGCAGAAGTCCCATTGTACCACGGCAGACCTGACAATGTTTGCATGAACACGCTTTGAAGCATTACGTTATGGACCACTTTTCACACATGGTTGGTTTACCCACACAGCCGGCTGTGCATTCACTTTTTGTTTTTTGTTATTTTTACACAGTGTTCTGAATGATGAACAATGGCCTACAGCCAATCTTGTGTATTATTATACAAACTTTGGTTGTAAGATTCAGATAACTATTTAATAAAAGCTAAATATTTTATACAGGGAGTGCAGAATTATTAGGCAAATGAGTATTTTGTCCACATCATCCTCTTCATGCATGTTGTCTTACTCCAAGCTGTATAGGCTCGAAAGCCTACTACCAATTAAGCATATTAGGTGATGTGCATCTCTGTAATGAGAAGGGGTGTGGTCTAATGACATCAACACCCTATATCAGGTGTGCATAATTATTAGGCAACTTCCTTTCCTTTGGCAAAATGGGTCAAAAGAAGGACTTGACAGGCTCAGAAAAGTCAAAAATAGTGAGATATCTTGCAGAGGGATGCAGCAGTCTTAAAATTGCAAAGCTTCTGAAGCGTGATCATCGAACAATCAAGCGTTTCATTCAAAATAGTCAACAGGGTCGCAAGAAGCGTGTGGAAAAACCAAGGCGCAAAATAACTGCCCATGAACTGAGAAAAGTCAAGCGTGCAGCTGCCAAGATGCCACTTGCCACCAGTTTGGCCATATTTCAGAGCTGCAACATCACTGGAGAGCCCAAAAGCACAAGGTGTGCAATACTCAGAGACATGGCCAAGGTAAGAAAGGCTGAAAGACGACCACCACTGAACAAGACACACAAGCTGAAACGTCAAGACTGGGCCAAGAAATATCTCAAGACTGATTTTTCTAAGGTTTTATGGACCGATGAAATGAGAGTGAGTCTTGATGGGCCAGATGGATGGGCCCGTGGCTGGATTGGTAAAGGGCAGAGAGCTCCAGTCCCACTCAGACGCCAGCAAGGTGGAGGTGGAGTACTGGTTTGGGCTGGTATCATCAAAGATGAGCTTGTGGGGCCTTTTCGGGTTGAGGATGGAGTCAAGCTCAACTCCCAGTCCTACTGCCAGTTTCTGGAAGACACCTTCTTCAAGCAGTGGTACAGGAAGAAGTCTGCATCCTTCAAGAAAAACATGATTTTCATGCAGGACAATGCTCCATCACACGCGTCCAAGTACTCCACAGCGTGGCTGGCAAGAAAGGGTATAAAAGAAGAAAAACTAATGACATGGCCTCCTTGTTCACCTGATCTGAACCCCATTGAGAACCTGTGGTCCATCATCAAATGTGAGATTTACAAGGAGGGAAAACAGTACACCTCTCTGAACAGTGTCTGGGAGGCTGTGGTTGCTGCTGCACGCAATGTTGATGGTGAACAGATCAAAACACTGACAGAATCCATGGATGGCAGGCTTTTGAGTGTCCTTGCAAAGAAAGGTGGCTATATTGGTCGCTGACTTGTTTTTGTTTTGTTTTTGAATGTCAGAAATGTATATTTGTGAATGTGGAGATGTTATATTGGTTTCACTGGTTATAATAAATAATTGAAATGGGTATATATTTGTTTTTTGTTAAGTTGCCTAATAATTATGCACAGTAATAGTCACCTGCACACACAGATATCCCCCTAAAATAGCTAAAACTAAACACAAACTAAAAACTACTTCCAAAAACATTCAGCTTTGATATTAATGTGTTTTTTGGGTTCATTGAGAACATGGTTGTTGTTCAATAATAAAATTATTCCTCAAAAATACAACTTGCCTAATAATTCTGCACTCCCTGTATGAGAGTAAGAAAGAAAGGTATATCTTTGTGTCCACCTTTCTCTGTTAACGCCCTACCTGGCCCCCTGGCAAAAGCTTTGCTAGATCCGCCCCTGCACAGTTACCAGCTGTCAGCTAAATAAAAAAGGAGCTTGGTGTTTATTTCTCTCAGAAACAGTTCATAACTTCCCTTCAACTCATTCATGTCACCTAAAAAAAACGTAAACCTGTTTCTCCATCACCAGTTCAGCTCTGATGATTCAGTAAGGTCATCTCCTGGTTTCGACCAGCCGCTTCTACAGCTGTGGCTCCAGCAAACATCAGCTGATACTAGAAATTAAAAGCAAATGAATTCTAACAACAGCTGATCAAGCTTAAACGTGCTGCTGTGTTTAGCGCGATAAACAAGAGCGAAAAGCCGATCGTTGATCAGTTTCATGATTGAAGTTGCAACAGGCAGAGAATGACAGGGGAGGCTTCGTAACGACAGAATAAATCGTAATATTTTCTCTGAATGTGGCACGATTCCGTTTGTACGGCAACTCTACGAACTAACCATTATGAATAAAGTCCAACGTCAGTAACTTAGCGCGCACACAGCTGTATATAAACTCCCGTCGTGCTAGCTAGCACGCAGTACGATTGTAAAAAGTCAGCACAACGAAAATAAACTACACCTAAACTCTGTTTATATCTGACCCAAATAGAGTGCAGTTCATAACTTCTTACCTGAAATTCAGTTCACCCCTCAGCTCCTGCCTTCGCTTTCCCTGATCCACGATTGACCTCCAGGTTAGCAACCACCTTCGCTTTCCCTGATCCACGATTGACCTCCAGGTTAGCAACCACCGGTCGATCGGCGGTGGCCTGCCCCACCTCCTATGTGTGGTTCGCGGCATGTCCTTTCTGTCACACACCGGTGGATAGCTGCCCTCTGTTGTAGCTCCGGCTAGCTCCACCACCAAACAACTCAGTTATTTTTTCCACATCGACCACCATCATCGGCCCATATAAGCGAAAAATGAGTCCAGCTAAAACACAGACTTGGCGAGCGATCGGGTGTTGCAACAAATTTTAGCCACGTCACTATAAGCCCAGCCTGGGTGCTTTGAGGGTCGCTAGCAGCGCTAGCTAGCTATGCTAGCGGCGCTATGCTAGCCGGCTGGCTATCAGCAACACATAAGACAACTCTTGCTAATATGGGATGTCTTGATAAAACGAGCAGATATTTGAAGTTTACACACCTATATTCTCGCCTGAAAATGTCTTAAAAGTTTAGTTTGTGACCTAGAAACACGAATAAAAGACATAGAAAACGAAGTGGTGGCCGCCATTGTTTGACTCGGTAGAGGCCTCTGTAGAGGCGTGCTATGAATTGTGGGATATGGAGTTTTGGGCCAAGGATAGATCTTTTCGCCTGTACTACTCCGGGTATACCACTAGAGAGAGCCAAGACACCACAAATGAAGTCTGTTTCTATGGCGCCAAAAGTAGAATCTTTCTAAATTTGCACTAAAATATTAATATTTAAAAAACTATAAAAGTCATGAACACCAAAAGTCGTACCATAGTAGTCCAGCTCCAGCCGCACAAAATGATCTAACATATGTAACCCTATTGTCAAAACTGTTTGGCAGAGGAGCGCGGGAAAATTTTCACTAAAATATTAATATTTCAAAAACTATAATAGTCATAAACACCAAAAGTCATAGCACACCATTCCAGATCCAGCCGCACAAAATGAGGTAACATATATGAAGCTTGTCTGAAAACTGCGGGGCGAGATTCGCTGCAAAATTTCAGGCGGAAACTGAAGAATAATAATAATAAATCCGAGGAATAGTAATATGTGTGCCTCTTGGCATAGGCACACATAATAAATCCGAGGAATAGTAATATGTGTGCCTCTTGGCATAGGCACACATAATAACTAGAAAGCGAAAATTTCAGAAGAAATTTTATGTGTGCCTATGCCGCTGCTAATCACTGTAGTTTGCCATTCATACGGCTACAGAGAGCAAAACTCAGAAGAGCAGCCATTCTCCACCATGAATTATGGTAAAAACAAACACCGCTCGCGCCTCACAGATGACAGCTTACAGTTTTGTGTAAAGATGAAGTTACTTTGTACAGCGCCGATTTGCAGACGCTGTGCACACAGGTTCATGAGCAGAAGTCCCATTGTACCACGGCAGACCCGACAATGTTTGCATGAACACACTTTGAAGCATTACATTATAGACCACTTTTCACACATGCATTCACTTTTTGTTTTTTGTTATTTTTACACAGTGTTCTGAATTATGAACAATGGTCTACAGCCAATCCTGTGTATTATTATACAAACTTTGGTTGTGAGATTCAGATAACTATTTAATAAAAGCTAAATATTTTATATGAGAGTAAGAAAGAAAAGTATATCTTTGTGTCCACCTTTCTCTGTTAATGCCCTAGCTCCCCCCCCCCCTAAAAGCTTTGCTAGATCCGCCCCTGCACAGTTACCAGCTGTCAGCTACACAAAAAAGGAGCTTGGTCTTTGTCTCTCAGAAACAACTCATAACTTCCCTTCAACTCATTCATGTCACCTAAAGTGTAAACCTGTTTCTCCATCACCAGTTCAGCTCTGATGATTCAGTAAGGACATCTCCTGATTTCATCTTCATGCTCCAGCAAACATCAGCTGATACTAGAAATTAAAATCAAAAGAATTCTAACAACAGCTGATCAAGCTTAAACGTGCTGCTGTTGTTTAGCGCGATAAATAAGAGCGAACAGCCGATCATTGATCAGTTTCATGATTGACGTTTCAACACGCGAGAGAATGACAGGGGAGGCTTCGTAACGACAGAATAAATCATAATGTTTTCTCTGAATGTGGGACGATTCCGTTTGTACGGCACGGCAACTCTATGAACTAACCCTAATGAATAAAATAAAGTCCAACGTCAGTAACTTAGTGCGCACACAGCTGTATATAAACTCCCGTGGCATTACGATTGTAAAAGGTCAACGAAAATAAATTACACCTAAACTCGGTTTATATCTGACCCAAATAGAGAGCGACCGGGTGCTGACACGAGTTTCACCCGCCTCAATATAAGCCAAGCCTGGGTGCTTTTTCACGAAGGGTTGCTAGCGGCGCGAGCTAACTATGCTAGCGGCGCTAGCTAGCTAGCCGGCTATCAGCAACACATAAGAGAACTGCTGCTAAATAAACTACACCTAAACTCGGTTTATATCTGACCCAAATAGAGAGCGACCGGGTGCTGACACGAGTTTCACCCGCCTCAATATAAGCCAAGCCTGGGTGCTTTTTCACGAAGGGTTGCTAGCGGCGCGAGCTAACTATGCTAGCGGCGCTAGCTAGCTAGCCGGCTATCAGCAACACATAAGAGAACTGCTGCTAAATAAACTACACCTAAACTCGGTTTATATCTGACCCAAATAGAGTGCAGTTCATAACTTCTTACCTGAAATTCAGTTCACCTCACGCTCCTGCCTTCGCTTTCCCTGATCCATGATTGACCACCGCGTTAGCAATCGCCTGCCCGGCCTCATATGTCTCGTTGGCGGCATGTCCTTTCTGTCACACACCGGTGGGTAGCTGCCCTCTGTTGTAGCTCCACCACCAAACAACTCAGTTATTTTTTCCACATCCAGCTGTAACTCCGATTCTATGCGAGCATTTGCGAGAGACCAGGGAGGTGAAACGACAGAGAGAGTCCCCTCGCTATCCATTTGCAGCCAAGTGCGGCAGCTAGCTAGGTAGCCAGCTAGGTAGCCGGCTAGCTGTCAGGCAGGACCGACGTAGTCAGAGCACTGTCGCTAAATATGGGATGTCTTGATAAAACAAGCAGATATTTGAAGTTTACACACCTACATTCTCGCCTGAAAATATCTTAAAAGCTTATTTTGTGACCTAGAAACACGAATAAAAGACATATAAAACGAAGTGGTGGCCGCCATTGTTCACTCTGTAGAGGCGTGCTATGAATTGTGGGATATTGAGTTTTCCACCAAGCATTACCGTAACTTTTGAATGATTTGCGCAACCTTAAAAATTCCAAGGGCTCCTGAAAGCAGCGACGCTGTGCGCACCGTTGAAATTGTCATCATTACGGTAATCCAAATAAGGGTACACAGGCTGTACCACTCCCGGCATACCACTAGAGAGAGCCAAGACACCACAAATGAAGTCTGTTTATTTGGCGCCAAAAGATGAATTGGCCTAAATTTGCACTAAAATATTAATATTTAAAAAACTATAAAAGTTATAAACACCAAAAGTCATAACATAATAGTCCAGCTCCAGCCGCACAAAATGATCTAACATATGTAACCCTAATGTCAAAACTGTTTGGCAGAGGAGCGCGGGAAAATTTTCACTAAAATATTAATATTTAAAAAACTATAAAATTCATAAACACCAAAAGTCATAGCACACCATTCCAGATCCGGCCGCACAAAATGAGGTAACATATATGAAGCTTGTCTCAAAACTGCGAGGCGAGATTCGCTGCAAAATTTCAGGCGGAAACTGGAGAATAATAATAACTAGAAAGCGAAAATTTCAGAAGAAATTTTATGTGTGCCTATGCCGCTGCTAATCACTGTAGTTTGCCATTCATACGGCTACAGAGAGCAAAACTCAGAAGAGCAGCCATTCTCCACCATGAACTATGGTAAAAACAAACACCGCTCACGCTTCACAGATGACAGCTTACAGTTTTGTGTAAAGATGAAGTTACTTTGTACAGCGCCGATTTGCAGACGCTGTGCACACAGGTTCATGAGCAGAAGTCCCATTGTACCACGGCAGACCCGACAATGTTTGCATGAACACACTTTGAAGCATTACATTATAGACCACTTTTCACACATGCATTCACTTTTTGTTTTTTGTTATTTTTACACAGTGTTCTGAATTATGAACAATGGTCTACAGCCAATCCTGTGTATTATTATACAAACTTTGGTTGTGAGATTCAGATAACTATTTAATAAAAGCTAAATATTTTATATGAGAGTAAGAAAGAAAAGTATATCTTTGTGTCCACCTTTCTCTGTTAATGCCCTAGCTCCCCCCCCCCTAAAAGCTTTGCTAGATCCGCCCCTGCACAGTTACCAGCTGTCAGCTACACAAAAAAGGAGCTTGGTCTTTGTCTCTCAGAAACAACTCATAACTTCCCTTCAACTCATTCATGTCACCTAAAGTGTAAACCTGTTTCTCCATCACCAGTTCAGCTCTGATGATTCAGTAAGGACATCTCCTGATTTCATCTTCATGCTCCAGCAAACATCAGCTGATACTAGAAATTAAAATCAAAAGAATTCTAACAACAGCTGATCAAGCTTAAACGTGCTGCTGTTGTTTAGCGCGATAAATAAGAGCGAACAGCCGATCATTGATCAGTTTCATGATTGACGTTTCAACACGCGAGAGAATGACAGGGGAGGCTTCGTAACGACAGAATAAATCATAATGTTTTCTCTGAATGTGGGACGATTCCGTTTGTACGGCACGGCAACTCTATGAACTAACCCTAATGAATAAAATAAAGTCCAACGTCAGTAACTTAGTACGCACACAGCTGTATATAAACTCCCGTGGCATTACGATTGTAAAAGGTCAACGAAAATAAATTACACCTAAACTCGGTTTATATCTGACCCAAATAGAGAGCGACCGGGTGCTGACACGAGTTTCACCCGCCTCAATATAAGCCAAGCCTGGGTGCTTTTTCACGAAGGGTTGCTAGCGGCGCGAGCTAACTATGCTAGCGGCGCTAGCTAGCTAGCCGGCTATCAGCAACACATAAGAGAACTGCTGCTAAATAAACTACACCTAAACTCGGTTTATATCTGACCCAAATAGAGAGCGACCGGGTGCTGACACGAGTTTCACCCGCCTCAATATAAGCCAAGCCTGGGTGCTTTTTCACGAAGGGTTGCTAGCGGCGCGAGCTAACTATGCTAGCGGCGCTAGCTAGCTAGCCGGCTATCAGCAACACATAAGAGAACTGCTGCTAAATAAACTACACCTAAACTCGGTTTATATCTGACCCAAATAGAGTGCAGTTCATAACTTCTTACCTGAAATTCAGTTCACCTCACGCTCCTGCCTTCGCTTTCCCTGATCCATGATTGACCACCGCGTTAGCAATCGCCTGCCCGGCCTCATATGTCTCGTTGGCGGCATGTCCTTTCTGTCACACACCGGTGGGTAGCTGCCCTCTGTTGTAGCTCCACCACCAAACAACTCAGTTATTTTTTCCACATCCAGCTGTAACTCCGATTCTATGCGAGCATTTGCGAGAGACCAGGGAGGTGAAACGACAGAGAGAGTCCCCTCGCTATCCATTTGCAGCCAAGTGCGGCAGCTAGCTAGGTAGCCAGCTAGGTAGCCGGCTAGCTGTCAGGCAGGACCGACGTAGTCAGAGCACTGTCGCTAAATATGGGATGTCTTGATAAAACAAGCAGATATTTGAAGTTTACACACCTACATTCTCGCCTGAAAATATCTTAAAAGCTTATTTTGTGACCTAGAAACACGAATAAAAGACATATAAAACGAAGTGGTGGCCGCCATTGTTCACTCTGTAGAGGCGTGCTATGAATTGTGGGATATTGAGTTTTCCACCAAGCATTACCGTAACTTTTGAATGATTTGCGCAACCTTAAAAATTCCAAGGGCTCCTGAAAGCAGCGACGCTGTGCGCACCGTTGAAATTGTCATCATTACGGTAATCCAAATAAGGGTACACAGGCTGTACCACTCCCGGCATACCACTAGAGAGAGCCAACACACCACAAATGAAGTCTGTTTATTTGGCGCCAAAAGATGAATTGGCCTAAATTTGCACTAAAATATTAATATTTAAAAACTATAAAAGTTATAAACACCAAAAGTCATAACATAATAGTCCAGCTCCAGCCGCACAAAATGATCTAACATATGTAACCCTAATGTCAAAACTGTTTGGCAGAGGAGCGCGGGAAAATTTTCACTAAAATATTAATATTTAAAAAACTATAAAATTCATAAACACCAAAAGTCATAGCACACCATTCCAGATCCGGCCGCACAAAATGAGGTAACATATATGAAGCTTGTCTCAAAACTGCGAGGCGAGATTCGCTGCAAAATTTCAGGCGGAAACTGGAGAATAATAATAATAATAATAATAATAATAATAATAATAAATCCGAGGAATAGTAATATGTGTGCCTCCTGGCATAGGCACACATAATAAATCCGACGAATAGTAATATGTGTGCCTCTTGTCATAGGCACACATAATAATGGGGAGGAGCTCTGAGGTCAGGAGTCAGAACATTTGCTGTAGAGCTCCACTGAGCGGTGCTAAGATTGTGCAGTCAGGGCGCCAGCTACGGTTGGAAAAGTGAGACTCTTTTTAAGCTCGTCAGAGTTTTTGGATATCATCTTTAAGGTTGGTGATGTTTTTGATTCCTTGAGCAGTGAATTATCATAAGTGAGCACCGATGGTTTTTGAAAGCTAACATTCAATCCCAGCACTAGTGTTTTCAATTGTGATAGTTTAATATCAATGTAATACCAATGCTAGAGTATGTTAATAAAAAAATCTAACAAGTTTTAAATAAAAATCTGGTTGCAAACTGGATAAAGACACTTTATGACTCCACCAGCTGGCAGCTTCAACACGAATAGGACCAAACTGACATCGCCTGAGTTTAACTGTCTCCTACATATGAGAAAAATGCACACCATGAGCAGAAATTATTTTCTTTAAATATTCTTTCACTTTCAGTTTTAAATGGCTGTGTCAAACAATGTCATAACGGACGTGTCGGTGAGCACTTCATGTTCTGTTAACTTTGACTTGAGAGCAGATACATTTTATCTTTGGATTATTTATATTTTAGTTGTTTTTTTTTTTTGTTTTTTTTTTTTTACTTTCTAACAGTTGGCCAGCTCCAGTGCACCTGGATGTTGGGTTAGAACCAGAGGCACTCGAGCATTGCTCAGACACCCCCCAAGACAGGAAGTAAAAATATTCACACACAGTTCCTTGAAACTTTAACAGTAGGCTTATTTCATGCAGGAAGTTTAAGGCTACGTTCACAAATACATGGGTATTTTTGAAAACGGAAATTTGTGTCAAACAATGTCATAACGGAAGAGTCGGTGTCGGCACTTCATGTTCTGTAAACTTTGACTTTAAAGCAGATACGTTTTATCTTTGGATTATTTATTTTATTACTGTCTAACAGTCGTCCAGATCCTAAGCACAAATGACAGATGTTGGGTCAGAACCAAGCTGGTTGAAGTGGGGTGGAATAGATAAGGGAGTCACGGAGGAGATCACCGGGAAGGCGAAAACTGAGAGAAAAAGCTTTAAAAGATCAAAAACACAGCATGAAAAGCACAGAAACTGGCTGCAGTGGAAACCTTTTGATTGATTTTAACACACTTTATTTCAGCTCGTTGTATAAAGCTTCGAACTTCTCTGCAGCTGGCAGCCGCCTCTACCACATATTTTGCGATCTTCCTTCATTGATAAAGCTTCTTATATGCTTGAACGGTGGTAGCGCATCCTACCTGCATTATTATTATTTTGTATTAAGGCAGTGTACAAAATATGTGATACTGGTCTGTGTGGGGTACTTTTGCTCTTTGTAGTTGTTGTTCTGGCTGGGAGGAATAAAATTATAACAAAGACCTAAAGTGAAACCGAGTAAAAACCATGAAAAGTGTCTTCTGCAGCAACTTTTTTCACCCACTGTTTTCGCCAAGCTGTACCCAGACGACATTTGCAAGACCACAACGTTACGCTTTGCTTACAGTAGCGTCAAAACGCTGCAGCTGTATTATTTGTCGAAGGCACAGCCGGAGTTTTGTGACGGAAACCTGCGGAGCAAATTGGCCTGATGATGCATTCGAAAAACTGTTTTTGGGAGTGGAAATTTTTTTGGGGTGATCTGGTAACAGTGCATACACATGGGTGCAATGAATTCATTTCAATAACCGCCTGTTGAGAGTGGAGCAAAATAAGAGCTGATAAGCGAGTGTGAGGGAGCGAGTCATGTTATAACAAAAAAATAATACAGTGTAAGCAGTAGCGGTTTTAGATACGGGCGACACGGGCGGTTGCCCGGGGCGGCATCGTGATGGGGGGCGGCATCACGGGCATCGGCAAAAAAAAAAAAAAAAAAAATTGCTCGTACTCATGCTGCTCCGACATCAGCCAGCGCATATTGGGAATGGCATAGGCACTGATCGGTTTTCTATCGCCCATTTGCTGGGAGTAAGGGCGCCCTCCGTTTGCGAGGTGCGCCTGCTGCTTACGGCACAGAGAGGAGAGGGCGGGGAGGCGGGGGATTCTCTGGCTGGCCAGAGCAGCATCTAATAACCAACTCGCAAAATAAAACAAAACAACAAACACGAAAACACCAGACATTATGATACAGACTTATAATTTGCACCGATGTTTTTTCGAAATTCTATACACGAAAAGTGAGCGCGAGAGCCCTCGGTGCGCCTGCGCGCTGCTGAAGTCAAAGTAAACTTTATTGTCATCTCCGCTACATACAGTCCAGTATATAGAGGGACGAGACGACGAGGCTCCAGTTACAGCAGTGCAAGTAAACAAACAATAAATATAGTAGAGTAAGAAAATAAATATACACTTTAGGACTCGGGGTAAAGGGATCAATAACAATTTAAAATTTATAATTTACAGTTTGATGATTTAAAGTCTCACACATAACACGTCGAAAGGGGAGGGAGACCTGCTGCTTCCAAATAGAGCACATTTCATTCATAATGTTGTAAATCCAAGCCCATTGTGTATTCATGATTTGAATCCTGGGTTGTGCGAAATCTCAGAAATACACCTTAGACAAAGTGAATCTGTGAACTAAGGTGTAGGTCTGTTAGGTTATGTTGTGGTGATCCTCTGGTTGAGGGATGGGTGTTCATACTGGAGTGCAAAATTAAAACCAATGGAAGATGGACAAGAAAAGTTCAAAGCCATCAGGTGCTCAGTTTAGAAAAAATAGAAAAGAAGAGGAGAAGAAACGAACAAATGATACAGGTAAGCAGATGTGTGATTGGATAATGGCAGGTCATCCTGAAACAATCAGAATCAGAATACTTTATTAATCCCTAAGGAAATTATGTGGGTTACAGTTGCTCCAAGAAGAAATGGTAAAAATAGTAACAGTAACAGACTAAACTCCAAACAATACATTATGTTACAGATTTTAATATTAATTAGTCAGTGTCAGTTGTTGATTTGTCCTGTTCTCATTGTATGACAAATTGTGATGGCTGTTTGGTAGCTGTTTGCATACAATGCATACTCTCTCTCTCTTCATATGTGTGTGTGGACAACAGTTTTATGTTAATGTACAATCCTTAACATGTTTTGTGTGTGTGTGTGTGTGTGGGGGGGGGGGGCCAGAGGGAGTGTTCGCCCAGGGCGCCAAACAGGCTAGGACCGCCACTGAGTGTAAGCACAGGTTTCCCAGCTGTTTCTCTCTGAATGAGGGGGTCCTTAAGAAAATCCCAAAGTGCTTGGACTAGAAACTGCATGATATTAATCAAACTAAACAAAAAGAACCCCAGAGGAATATAGGGTTCAGATCTGTCGTGGCCTGTCTCTTTACTATCTCAATTCCTAAAAATTAGAAACTGTTTAACAACCAACAGGAAAAAATTATACACCAGCATAAACTAATCACAGAGTCTGTATTGGTTCCAGTCAAGAAGATCAACATCATTGGCATTATTAGACTCAATAAAAACATCACAAACTCCACAGACAAACAACAATACAATTACATTTTATTTATTATAGCTTAAAATCACAACAGCAGGTGCCACGATGCGCAATATGTGGTTGGGTTTTCCATAGACTTAAAGGTATTTGATAGGGTGGTGTTAGATTCCTCTAAAGGGTGGATTCATGTGGCAGAAGCACACAGAGGCTCGGGAGTTGCAATGAATGATGTCGATTATCTTGTTAATAATTTTACCTCCTCACTACGTACGACTCTGGATACTGTAGCTCCTGTGAAAACTAAGGCCTCAAATCCGAAGTCCCTGACTCCGTGGTATAATTCTCAAACACGTAGCCTAAAGCAGATAACTCGTAAGCTGGAGAGGAAATGGCGTGTCACAAATTTAGAGGATCATTATTTAGCCTGGAGAAATAGTTTGATGCTTTATAAGAAAGCCCTCCGCAAAACCAGAACATCTTACTATTCGTCACTGATTGAAGAAAATAAGAACAACCCCAGGTTTCTCTTCAGCACTGTAGCCAGGCTGACAAAAAGTCAGAGCTCTACTGAGCCAACCATCCCTTTAACGTTAACTAGTAATGACTTCATGAACTTCTTCACTAATAAAATTTTTATCATTAGAGAAAAAATTACCAATAATCATCCCACAGATGTAATATTATCTACAGCTACATTTAGTACCACTGATGTTAAGTTAGACTCTTTTTCTCCAATTGATCTTTCTGAGTTAAGTTCAATAATTAATTCCTCCAAACCATCAACGTGTCTTTTAGACCCCATTCCTACAAAACTGCTCACAGAAGTCCTGCCATTAATTAATTCTTCGATCTTTAATATGATCAACCTATCTCTAATAATCGGCTATGTACCACAGGCCTTCAAGCTGGCAGTAGTTAAACCTTTACTCAAAAAGCATCTCTAGATCCAGCTGTCTTAGCTAATTATAGGCCAATCTCCAACCTTCCTTTCATATCAAACATCCTTGAAAGAGTAGTTGTCAAACAGCTAACAGATCATCTGCAGAGGAATGGCTTATTTGAAGAGTTTCAGTCAGGTTTCAGAGCTCATCACAGCACAGAAACAGCTTTAGTGAAGGTTACAAATGATCTTCTTATGGCCTCTGACAGTGGACTCATCTCTGTGCTTGTCCTGCTAGACCTCAGTGCTGCGTTCGATACTGTTGACCATAATACTCTTATTAGAGCAATTAGAGCATGCTGTATGTCCTTCAACGCACATATTAAACAAATATGTAAGACTGCTTTCTTCCATTTGCGCAACATCTCTAAAATTAGAAATATCCTGTCTCAGAGTGACACTGAAAAACTAGTTCATGCACTTATTACTTCCAGGCTGGACTACTGTAATTCTTTATTATCAGGAAGTCCTAAAAACTCGCTGAAAAGTCTTCAGTTAATCCAAAATGCTGCAGCAAGAGTCCTGACAGGGACTAGAAAGAGAGAGCAGATTTCTCCTGTTTTGGCTTCCCTTCATTGGCTTCCTGTTAAATCCAGAATTGAATTCAAAATCTTGCTCCTCACATACAAGGTCTTAAATAATCAGGCCCCATCTTATCTTAATGACCTTGTAGTACCATATCACCCCATTAGAGCACTTCGCTCTTGCACTGCAGGCCTACTTGTTGTTCCTAGAGTATTTAAAAGTAGAATGGGAGGCAGAGCCTCCAGTTTTCAGGCCCCTCTTCTGTGGAACCAGCTTCCAGTTTGGATTCAGGAGACAGACACTATCTCTACTTTCAAGATTAGGCTTCAAACTTTCCTTTTTGCTAAAGCATATAGTTAGGGCTGGACCAGGTGACCCTGAATCCTCCCTTAGTTATGCTGCAATAGGCATAGGCTGCTAAGAGACTCCCATGATGGATTGAGTTTTTCCTTTTGAGTCACATTTTTCACTCACTATGGGCATGCGGGCAAAACTGGTGGCGTACTTGAATCATCTAACGAAGAAGGACAAAACAGAATTAAGGAGTGACTCTGAAAACCGAGAGCAAAACCATATGCGGAAAGGGAGAGTTTGAGAGCTTACTTGGCATAACTGAAATACAGACTTGGGTGGACATTTTCTTAAAACCACAGGTAGAGGCGAGTAATGTGAAGGCAAGGGGTGGCACTGGTGGGGGAGATAGATCTCCATTCAGACTGAGGAACACAATCTCCAGAGCCACAGGAAGGCGAGCAGGCAACAGGACAGGCTGGTGGAAGGGAAAACAAGCAAGGAGATGAATGCTAAAAACTTTAACAGGTCATTGATTCAATCTTGAGAGTCTTTACAAAACACGTTACCACTCGTGGAAGCCACAATACTCTGACACGAGACGCCCATCGTGCAGCTCTTTAAAAGTGCCTCCTCTGATGACATCTGATCTGTGTGCCGGGGATTCCGCAAATCACCGCCCTGCCTACCTGTGCCGAAAAGGAAAACAAAGGTTAAACAAGGTTTCACCTTTTTTCTCCAGTAGCTTAAACAAGGTTTCAGGGCTGGGGGAATAAGTACTACAACTACCTCTGTGGTAAAGTGCATTACATTCACTTTTTCATCTTCAATAAAAGCAGCTTGCATCATTCACAATTCAGGTTATAGAGATCATACAGACTCCTTAGTATTACAGCTTGAAATACTGAAATTTGCAGAAAATAAATAAGTGTGCATTGCTGTAGTTTACTGAAGCTGGTCTTTTGTTTTTCAAGCTTACAGCGTTCAGTTGGATTTCTGCTTTGTGTTGTTTTGTTTGTTTTTGTCTGTCTGTGTGTGTAGATTTCGCAAAATAAATAAATAAATATATATATATAAAAGATTGTTTGTTTGTTTATATATATATATATAAACAAACAATCTTTTTTTTGTCACTGAATGATTGATTTATTTTGAACATGATTAGAATAAAAACAAAATACATTTTAAACAATAATGAAACAAAGAAATAGTTGGTACAAACAGACTTAAAGGTAAACTCATTTGATCCTACCTCAATATACAATATACATGTATAATTACATACAATCAACTCGTATCTCAAATCAGGCAACAAAGTATGTGTTTCATTTACAGTGACAGAGTGTTTTTTCCCCCTTCCCTTCCTTCCTCTCCCCCTCCTTTTTACATAAAATATAATTACCATTATATAAACAATCACATATCTATGCCTATACATACATATTTATATACCTAAATGAGTATATACAAAGGAGGTGGGGGGGGGAGAAGAAGGAGAAAGAAAGAGAAAAACAAACAAAAAAAACCAAACAAACAAACCCCCCTCCCCCCCCCAAAAACCAATACACCTGCCCCATGTATATAAACTTGGAGCAGATATGGGAGGAGGCCATCCCTCCCAGTTTACTTATTAAAGTAATCTATAAAGGGTTGCCAAATTAGGTAGAACTGTTTAACATTATCTCTCAATGAAAACTTAATTTTCTCCAACTGTAAATGATACATTGTGTCTCTTAACAAAGCAGAGTGAGTTGGGGGGGCTTTATTTTTCCAATTTAGAAGTATAAGGCGTCTTGCAAGCAATGTTATAAAACTCAAAACACGAATTTGTTTATTATTTAAGTATTTAACTGTAGCTACAAAAAGTGCCATTACTGGGTCTGGGGGGAGCTGTTTTTTAAAAACAAGTTTTTAAACAAAGTTTTAAATATTTTAGACCAGTAGGTGGCGATATTAGGACATGTCCAAAACATATGTGACAATGAGGCAGAATTCTGGCCACATCGATCACATCTGGAGTCCGCCCCTGGAAACATCCTTGAAACCTTCAATTTAGACAAATGATATAAACGATCTTAAATAAAATCCATGAATCCATGAATCTTTGGATTTATGATGATTAGCATTCTGTTTATTTTCATTTGAGCCTTCTCATGTTCCTTATAGTTCATGTATAATTAACAAGTATTCACAATCAATGGTAGTTTTGTCATGCCATTAGAAACGATCAGCTCTGAATAAGATTATGAAATAGATGTTGAGCTACAGTTAAAAATCCAAAGGAGTGATATATTATCCCCTGACTGCTCTGTTCGTTCTGTTCTTTCAGCTAAAATTGTTCTCTGACATATTTACAGGTCAAAGATGGCGACGTGCAGAGATCACGAAGGGACAGAAAATGTATGTCTTTGTATAACTCTCATGTCAAATATGTTAACTGATAGTGCTGCTCAGTAGTCACCTATTGTAACTGATTGTGTTTAAACAACTCATTATAGTTTGTCAAACAGATCTTATGACTTCTCTTTATATGATTTTGTCTTCAGATATACCCTGTGACTAAGCAATCCAAGTTAAATCGCATTGCCCTGGTTATCAATAACATAAAGTTTCATGATGAGACTTTAAACTTAGATGGATGTGAGAAAGATGATGGGGTCATGTCCAGACTTCTCCAAAATCTGGGATACCAGGTGGTTCTTTATAGGAACTTGACTGGACAGGTAAATTCTTACATACAGAAACAAAAATCATCACGTCCCCTCATTTGTTGTTGTTTTTCCCCAAGTTGATTAAATGACCTGACTTGACATTTTTGTTTTTTCAGGAGATTGATGATGCTCTAACTGAGTTCTCCAAACATATAAAACTTTCCTACACAGACAGTGTGTTTGTGATCATCATGTCTCATGGAAACATAGGAATTATCTCTGGAACTGACAGCAAGACGTTTGAAATTGAAAAGATTTTCCTGCGCTTAAACACAAAGAACTGTCCAGCACTGGTGAACAAACCCAAAATAATCATCATTGATGCCTGCAGAGGAGGTAATTCTCAGCTGCCCCATCTTACACAACAAAGAACATAGATCTATTTACTGCTCACCATAACTGCTCATACAGATACAGAGCCCATGAAGATGAAAAGGTAAACTGTAGTCACAGGTCAGTCTGTGTCTTACTTGTTTCAGTGAAGAAGGGATCAACGTATTTACCTGTCAGACAGTCTGTGGTCACAGATAATATCAGAGCTCTATCAGAAAACCTTACCAAAAAGGCCAGAGTTCACATCGAAAAGGACTTAATCTGTTTTCATTCCAGCACTCCACGTAAGTTTTCCTGTTTCCTGTAACAAATAATTTTTAACAAACACCCAAAAATCTGCAGATAATAATCTGTTTCTGTCTGTTTGTTTGCAGACACAGCTTCATACTTTTTACCAACAAAAGGTTCTTTTTTTATTCAAACACTCTCTGATGTGTTCAATAAATGGAGCTATGTGTGTGATATTGAGGAACTTTTCAGAAAAGTAAGTCTGATGACTGGAAGCTTTTATTTCTTTAAATGAAACCTGGGAGTGGGCTCTTTTGACCAATAACCAGTGACCACAGATAGACTCACCATCTATTTAATTATTGTAGAAAAATAATTGATTTCTGTGCATTTGTTTTACACGTACATTAAATTAAAGTTGATTACGTCAATTAACCATTATGAGGCAGAGGGTGGTTCCCTATTTTTTTGCTGGGAGCTGGCAACCCTATTAGTTAAGCATATGTAATTGATTTGGTTGTTTAATATTTCCGCTAAGTACTGTTTAGAATACTAGAATAGGGAGGATGGTGTGATGACTGAAACTAGCACAATGGTCATGACTATATTCATATTAATGATAAAGGAACTGACCTCGCAGCCCATTGGAGTCAGCTGAGACTGAAGAAATCACTTGGATCAGTGACAAAACGTTTCTCTAATTAAAAACGCTACGTCCAGATGAACAGAATCATCCTTTTGGAGCCCTCCTTTTATAGTTGTTATAAAGCAGGTCTCTATCAATAGAGACCAAACGGGGTGGCTCAAGAGGCAGAGCATGTCATCTACTGATCAGAAGGTTAGTGGTTTTAATCCCTGACTCCCCCACTCTGCATGCCAAGTATCCTTGGGCAAGATACTAACCAAGTACCCAAGTTGCTCTCCGGTGTATCCATTGGTGTATGAATGTTAGCTATAAAGCACTGTTGAAAGTGCTTGTGTGAATGGGTTTGATTGGGTTAATGTGGCATGTTGTATAAAGCATTTTGAGTGCTCTGGGAGAGTAGAAAAGTGCTGTATAAGAATCCGTCCATTCACCAAAGCTGTTATTGTAGCAGGCTGTAAACATTCTTATTATCTTATTATTTTGTTATTATGCATGTCTCTCTAAAGAGACATGGGAGTCTTCTAATGCTCAGACTCAGTAACTGTTTCTTGTTTCTGTAATATGAATCTCTGTGACTGAAATAAAGGGAGGTCTATCCAACAGGTTATGCAACGCTTTGAAGCTTCCTCGTCTGACTGTATGCAAATGCCAACTAAGGAGAGAAACACCCTGACAAAGTCCTTCTACTTGTTTCCAGGTTAGTATCACAGTTTCCATGTATTATATTTTTGTGGATGTGATGCATTTTTAGCATTTGTTTGGTTAGTTGGTGAAATGTTTGTCCCGGTCCAGACTTGTCCAGAAGTTTGGAGGAGGAGGAGGAAGGGTGGAGTGATGATTAATGAGAACAAGTGGAAAATGTAGAAGAGGATGGGGCAGAGAAGGAGAGGTAGTGAGGGGAAGAGGTAGAGGCTTGACTCAGTAGGAATCAGAAAAACAGGCATGTCAAGGCTTCAGAATTTTAAAAATTCTTAAAAATAATTAAAGTGGAAATGAAACACTAAGTTTATAAAGGCTAATTCACACTATGGAGCACTGATCTCAAAAACTGACATAGATGTAAGACTTTCTGAGAAGCTGGATTTAAAAAACTAAATGTTTAAAGCCCAAATTTTAAAAACATAATTAGCTCCATCTTCTCTCAGTACAAAAGAAGACTTCATGTGGTTGAATGGTTGCAGGTAATAGACTTACATTAGTTTATGTTAGCTAACTAGTGACAGAATCAGTTATTAAGAGGAAAATATAATAAAATACAATAAAACTAAAAATCAGTGAAAGTGGATCAATTCTGGGCTCTCCCTGACTGCAACATAAGTGGAGACTAAAAAAAAATCTGCAGACATGCTGATGGATGTCAGGATTTTTGGTCATGCTTCAGTAAGAAACACACTTATGTTTGTAGTGTAATGCAGATGTAGTAACCTATGATGTTGTAAACTGGTTGCTTGCTTGGCAAATATTTTATTGCATAAAATAGCATCTTGCAAACATCTGCTTTGCCAGCTGATTGCATGACTCTGTACTGCCTGGTGAGGAAAATCTGGAGTGTTGGGCTCCTCTCAGTTATCAGTTCTGTCATGAGTTAGCATCAAACTAATGTAAGTCTATCAGAAGCAACCCTATTGTACTGACAGAAGATGGCACTAAACATGTTTAAAAAACATTAACGTTAAGCACTTATTTCTTAAATCCAGCTTTACAGAGTAATATCTATGTCCGTTTTTGAGAGACAAGGGGTCTATGATGTAAATTAGTCTGTATACATTTAGTTTTTCATGTCCAATTTAATACCTTTTGGTAATAATCTACAGTGGCTTGCAAAAGTATTCGGCCCCTTGAAGTTTTCCACATTTTGTCACATTACAGCCACAAACATGAATCCATTTTATTGGAATTCCACGTGAAAGACCAATACAAAGTGGTGTACACGTGAGAAGTGGAACGAAAATCATACATGGTTCCAAACATTTTTTACAAATAAATGACTGCAAAATGGGGTGTGCGTAATTATTCAGCCCCCTTTGGTCTGAGTGCAGTCAGTTGCCCATAGACATTGCCTGATGAGTGCTAATGACTAAATAGAGTGCACCTGTGTGTAATCTAATGTCAGTACAAATACAGCTGCTCTGTGACGGCCTCAGAGGTTGTCTAAGAGAATATTGGGAACAACAACACCATGAAGTCCAAAGAACACACCAGACAGGTCAGGGATAAAGTTATTGAGAAATTTAAAGCAGGCTTAGGCTACAAAAAGATTTCCCAAGCCTTGAACATCCCACGGAGCACTGTTCAAGCCATCATTCAGAAATGGAAGGAGTATGGCACAACTGTAAACCTACCAAGACAAGGCCGTGCACCTAAACTCACAGGCCGAACAAGGAGAGCGCTGATCAGAAATGCAGCCAAGAGGCCCATGGTGACTCTGGATGAGCTGCAGAGATCTACAGCTCAGGTGGGGGAATCTGTCCATAGGACAACTATTAGTCGTGCACTGCACAAAGTTGGCCTTTATGGAAGAGTGGCAAGAAGAAAGCCATTGTTAACAGAAAACCATAAGAAGTCCTGTTTGCAGTTTGCCACAAGCCATGTGGGGGACACAGCAAACATGTGGAAGAAGGTGCTCTGGTCAGATGAGACCAAAATGGAACTTTTTGGCCAAAATGCAAAACGCTATGTGTGGCGGAAAACTAACACTGCACATCGCTCTGAACACACCATCTCCACTGTCAAATATGGTGGTGGCAGCATCATGCTCTGGGGGTGCTTCTCTTCAGCAGGGACAGGGAAGCTGGTCAGAGTTGATGGGAAGATGGATGGAGCCAAATACAGGGCAATCTTGGAAGAAAACCTCTTGGAGTCTGCAAAAGACTTGAGACTGGGGCGGAGGTTCACCTTCCAGCAGGACAACGACCCTAAACATAAAGCCAGGACAACAATGGAATGGTTTAAAACAAAACATATCCATGTGTTAGAATGGCCCGGTCAAAGTCCAGATCTAAATCCAATCGAGAGTCTGTGGCAAGATCTGAAAACTGCTGATCACAAACGCTGTCCATCTAATCTGACTGAGCTGGAGCTGTTTTGCAAAGAAGAATGGGCAAAGATTTCAGTCTGTAGATGTGCAAAGCTGGTAGAGACATACCCTAAAAGACTGGCAGCTGTAATTGCAGCCAAAGGTGGTTCTACAAAGTATTGACTCAGGGGGCTGAATAACTACACACACCCCACTTTGCAGTTATTTATTTGTAAAAAATGTTTGCAATCATGTATGATTTTCGTTCCACTTCTCACATGTACACCACTTTGTATTGGTCTTTCACCTGGAATTCCAATAAAATTGATTCATGTTTGTGGCTGTAATGTGACAAAATGTGGAAAAGTTCAAGCCACTGTATATAAAATACTTTACACACCTGTCATGATTCTGGGTTTTTGACCAAGTGTTTTGAGTTTTGTGAGCTTATGATTTGTTTCTGTTATAAGGATCACTTGTGTCTCAGTTTGTGTCTCTGGTGTGGGCAAATGTGCTGTTGGAAACACCATCCTGGGATGGAAGTACTTCAAATCTTGTCCTTCATCTGAGTCAGTGACTGAGGACTGAAAGAAATGTGACACAGTGGGGTAGCAGAGTAATAGGTGTCGTAGACACACCAGGGATCCGGAACACTTCAAAATCAGATGACTTCATCAAAAGAGAAATCATGAGATGTGTCCGCCTCTCCTCTCCTGGTCCTCATGTGTTCCTGTTGGTCATCCAAATTGGCCGATTCACGAGAGAATTTTGCATGAAAAACATCAAAGCATGGATCAGTCCTACCTTGTATAAACAGTTCTGGCAGTTGTTGTTAGTGTAATAGTGTGGTGGTGTGTTGAACAGGATCTTTAACATTCCTCTTTCTCACATGTGCAGTGAAACCAGTAAAGGTAAATGGCAACTTCATTTTTACCTGGTATTTAATAAATTTTCTTTTTTTTTTTTTTTTTTTTAATTCATATTTTAAATGGACAGAAACATTAACAAATATACAACAGGAATAATCATACTGTCAGTTCTCTGTCCGTTTCTTAACAACAACCAACAAATAAGGACTAACAATAACTAAAGACAAACAAACAAACAAAAAAACAAAAACAAAACAATAACAAAAAACAAACAAACAAACAAAAAAACAAAACAAAACAAAAAAACCCCAAAAAACCCCCCAAAAACTCCAGGAGAAACAAAAAGATAAACCGCCTCCTGGGAAACATCAACAAAAACACAATCAATGGGGGCTAAACCCCCGGGTGCCAAAAAAATAAGACATAACCTTGACCACTGATAACATTAGACAATTTCTTCCCTCTGCTGACTTTCAAAGTAAAAGAACAACAACCAGAATACCAGCGACACATGAAAAACACCCCCCCCCCAAAAAACCCCCACTTATCACAATATCTAAGAGACATTGTCGATATACAACAAAAAAGGACCCCAAACCTGCTCAAAAATATCTTCTCTCCCCTTAATTCTGTACATAAGCCGTTCATATGATGCCATCTTAGACATTTGTTCAGTCCATTCCCTAATAGAACAGGGGCTGGATGACTTCCAGTGCCTCAGTATTATCCTGCATCCTGTTATGAAAGCCAGACGCATCCACAGTCTCTGTTTTTTTGAAAGAATACTGTTGTCAGGTAACAGGCCCAGGACACATACAGCTGGAGATTTAGAGAGATTAAGTTTAAAAATATCATTCACCAAGTTAATGATCCCGTCCCACAAATAATCATTTTTCCGACATGTGTACAACATATGAACTAGAGTCCCGGCTTCCTCCTGACATTTCCAACAGGTGTCATTATCCACAAGCTTCAGCCTGACTAATTTACTGGGAGTCCAGTAATTTCTGTGAAGCAACTTGTACTGGATAAGTTGAGACTGTGTTTCAGGTGAGCAAACATACCATGATGAAACCAGCTGCTTCCAAGTGTCCTCTAAAATCTGGATACCCAGATCCTTCTCCCAACACTGCCTCAATCCCCCCAAATTGGGAGAGTGCGCCTCTCTGAACATCCCATAGAATTTGGATGCCCTGATTCTATTAATGCCAGGAGCTGCAAACATCTCCTGAATACTAGATGGAGGGTCTGGGTTATTATTCAAAATGGTTTTAATACAGTGTCTTATTTGAAAAAACCTCCAAATTTCCCTTGGATCCAGATTAAATTCTCATCTGATTTCTGCAAACGATTTCATGCCAGTCTGCCCAAATAAATCCCCCACCTGATTGATACCTGTCCTAGCCCAAGCCTCCCACCTGACTGGTTTCTTACCAATTAATATTTTCTTATTATGCCAGATAGAGGCTCTAGAGGTTAGATAAGGGCTAACGTTGATATATTGGTGAGCTCTAGACCAGGTCTCTTGCATGAAAGCCAATACAGGATCTTTAAACGGTACTGGTCTTCCCTTCTGAGTGAGGAAGGCCTCTAAAGACGAAGGAGCCACAAGACTTTCCTCAATCGCAACCCATGAAGGCTTCTCCGTAAGGGAATTGTATATCTTAACTAACTGAGAGAGGGAGAAAGCATAGTGATACCAAACCATCTTGGACAATGCCAACCCGCCATTATCTTTTGGAGCATATAATTTGGACCGATTAAAAGATGGCTTTTTGCCTGCCCACACAAAACCCTCCACACATGTATTATAAAGCTTTAACAAATTATGTGGGACTGCTATCGGTAACATGTGAAGAAGGTACTGAAGTTTAGGGGCAATAATCATCTTCACCAAATTAATTCTGCCCAAAAGGGACAGATTTATTTTAGCCCAATTCTGCAACAGCGGACGAATGTTTTCAATCACTGGGGAGATATTTACTTGCATTATGTTGTCTAAACCAGGGGTCAGTTTAATCCCCAAGTAAGTCAAACCCTCGGGCATCCACTTGAACTGCCATGAGCTCCTCGTAACTGGAGGACACAATTTAGAAATGGGCATAACTTCCGACTTAGACCAATTTATGGTGTAGCCAGAGATTACAGAAAAGGAATCAATAATTGAGGAAATTGCAGGAACGGCCTGTTCTGGGTTACTTGAGATCAGTAAAATGTCATCTGCATACAAAAAAATTTTATGTTCTTCTTGACCCATATCCACCCCTCTAATTTGCTTACATTCACGTAATGCAATAGCCAAAGGCTCCAAAAACAGGGCGAAAATGAGTGGTGATAAGGGTGAGCCTTGTCTAGTACCCCGACTTAACGAAAAGGAGGGTGACATTATCCCATTGGTAGTAACTGTAGCCATTGGATCTGTGTATACCACCTGGATCCACTGCCTAAAAATGGGACCAAAACCGAATCTCTTCAACGTATAAAACAGAAAGGGGTACTCAACTTTATCGAAGGCCTTCTCTGCGTCTAAGGAAAATGCGACGACAGGGTTTAAATTAGTCCTGCTCTTCCAGAATATGTGCAATAACCTACGTAAATTATCTGCACAACTTCTATTTTTCACAAAACCGACCTGATCCCTATGAACCAAACAAGGAAGAACTTTCTCAAGCCTAAAAGCTAATATCTTGGAAATAATCTTTTCGTCCACATTAATTAATGAAATTGGGCGGTAATTCCCACAATACTGTGGGTCTTTCCCTTTTTTATGTAATAACGTGATCACTGCCGATCGCATACTAAATGGTAGTCTCCCTCTTTGAAATGCATCTTGATATACCGACAGTAGTCTTGGAGCTAATTCACCCACAAACACCTTATAAAAATCTGATGGAAATCCATCATTGCCTGGAGATTTGCCCAAACTAAGACTGCCAATTGCCTGCTTAACTTCAATTAGTGTAATCTTACCTTCTAATACAGTTCTTTGGTCTTCAGACAGGCTGGGAATTTTAATAGAAGAAAAGAAATCTGACAGCCTCTGTTCCTCCACCAATCCATTGGAGGTGTAAAGCTCCTGATAAAATTTAGTAAAGGCGTCATTAATTTCTTTTTTACTGGTGGTCAACTTATTATTATTACTAGGAACAAAAATAGATGGTATAAGGTTGCTAGATTTTATCTGCTTAACCCTGTGTGCCAACATTTTACCTGTTCTTTCCCCTTGTTCAAAATACTTTTGATTTAAACAAAACATTGCATATTCCGCTTTTTTCTCCAGAATATTATTCATCTCAAATTTAAATTTAATTAATTTATTCCATAGTTCCCTCTCTGGGTGCAGCGTGTGTTGTTTTTCAAGCTCCTTGATGTCCTGTTCCAGCTTCATCAGCTTGTCCCTCTCAGCTTTTTTAATCAAGGAGCAATATTGGATAAGGCGCCCCCTCAAGTAGGCCTTAAAAGCATCCCAGGTCATTCCAACATCGTCAATAGAGCCCTCATTGTGCAACCAAAACTCCTTTATCATTTCCCTTATACATTCACAGTGACCTTTATTCTTCAATAATGAGTTATTCAGACGCCACCTAGGTGACGGTTTAATATTATCATTACCAGAAAGAACAAGGTCAATGGGAGCATGATCCGTTACACTGTAAACCCGGATAAGTTCAATACACTTAAATCGTTTGAGGAAACCGATTCACTTCAAATGATTTGAGTAATCAACCCAAAACAAAAAATTAACTGATTTAGTCAAGTAAACTTAAAAGTAAAATTGTCACAATTTACTATATTGAGTCATCGCTACCTAAAGTGTTTAAGTATTCAATATTTCAAAAATAATTTGTTTAAGTACAGTTAACTTAATACTAATAGAAAAAACTAAATTGTTTAAGTGGTGCTAATATTACAAAACTCACTTTTTTGCATAGTGTTTAATTAAAAGCGTCTTTTAATTAAATGTATTATTATTACTAAAACTTAATATGTCAAGGCAAACACACTCAAAACCAAAGACCACTAAAGTGTTTTTTGTTTTACTTTATTTATAACAAAACAAGACTTTTGTTTTCCTTTGAACAGTATTCCAATTTTTACACATGGCGCTTCTAAGAAGACATTTCTTTAAGAAACAAACACAATATTTCAGTTGTTCCTAGCCACTTTTTGACAAGAATTTATTTGTGGTCTCTGAGGTAGTTTTTTTTGAACAGTAAGTTTTTTGTTTTCACAATTGGACTTCCAATAAAACATTTTCTTTAAAACAATCCTTTTAAACAGATAAAACTGTGTATCACAAGTAAAGAACTTTGGTGCGACACTCTGGGTAACAAGTTTTAACAGTAAAACTTATTTTCACAAATATTTTAACTTGGAAAAATAAAAACTATGGAATAAGGAATGGCCCCAGCGAGACAATGAAATTAAAGGAATAGTTCACTGATTTTACATAATAAGATATGTTCTTACCTTAGCTTTGACGAGTTGATGTGTACCAGTCTTGTCTTTGTGCGTGCCCTCAGTCATGCAAATGGAGCAAAGCCTCTCCCATATATTCCAAATACCTCCACTTTTTGCTCCTTTTAGAAGCTACCGAGCTCCCCCACGTTTTCCCTATTTATGTAAAATTACATGATAAGTGACACTCTCCAAGTTTAGTTTAACTAAATTTAACGTGTGGATTTTCTAAGCCGATAAGAAGGGGTACTATATTACAAGGTGTAATAACACTGTAGGAGCACTTCTTCATCCCCCCAGTAACTCAGTCTATGCTCCAGAGTGCACTAGGGTTACTGCGCGCTTGTAATATAGTGCCCCTTTTTATCGGCTTAAAAAATCTATACGTTAAATTTAGTGAAACTAAACTTAGATAGTGTAACTTTTCATGTAATTTTACATAAATAGGGAAAACGTGGAGGAGCTCGGTAGCTTCTAAAAGGAGCAAAAAGTGGAGGTAGTTGGAATATATGGGAGAGCCTTTCTCTCGCACAAAGACAAGACAGGTATGCATCAACTCTTCAAAGCTAAGGTAAGAACATATCTCAGTATGTAAAATCAGTGAACTACTCCTTTAAGCCCTGGTTTTGCCATCCACTAAAAACAAAAAAAGACAATTACAAACACAATAATGACTTCCTGAACTTGAGAAAAAGCTGCTCAATGAAGAGTGAACATTCAATGTATCTATGCACACATTGAAAGCTCATTTTTTAGCCTTTGGAGTTTTGGAGGAGGATCGTTTCGTCCCAGATTCAGCATAATCTGCTGGATAAACAGGAATGTATTCTTCATGTACTTTGGGTACTCCAAGTGGAGTGCATAAGTCAGTCCAAACAGGAGACACATTGCCAAAGGAAGACTGCAGATGGAATCCATTACCACATTGCCCTCTAGAAGGATCCCCAGCTGGGAGGGGTTCAGTTCTTGCTCTGGACTTCCGTTTTCACCATTGAAGATGATTCCTATTGGGATTTCAAGGTCACCATCAGCAGCATTCTACAGAGGAGGGGAAAAAACTGTGAGTTAACCTGTTGGTGGAGAGTAACACAAGTATAAAAGGTCAAAGTATTGTATTTCTATAAATGCTCTTTATTATTTAAGTACAAGTTAATTGTTCAAATAAAAAAAAACAAAAAAAAAACAGGAAAATTTGGGGAATCTGTAAGGCTTATTGTCATTATACAACTGTATAATGAAGTTTGTCCTCTGCATTTGACCCATTCTTCAATGTTGATAAGGCAGCAACCCGTCAAGAGAATGGGTTTTTGTAGATTGGCTGCAGGAGCCTGTACAGCAGGTTGCGACCTAGGCTTAACCTGGAAGGAGGATTAACCTGTTGTGCATATTTTTGTAAGTTTTCTTTCATAAAGATGATGAGCTTCATCTAACACCGTCCACTGGTTCACTCTTCTACTCTGGTCCACTCCAGTTGTACATTCTCATTTCGCTCTCTGTAGAACATGTCTCACCCCATAGGCTGACCAGCAACAGCTTTTTCGGTTGCACTGCAAAGCCATTTAGACCTTTGTCCCCAGTCCCACCCAGTCCTTTTTTTTTTTCAGTTTTCTGAGTCATTAAAGGAATTGTGACAAATTGAAGGGCTTAAATGAAACTTAAAAGGCTGGAGGTGCCCGGCCGTGCTCTGGTCCTCCTCCTGTGACTCCGGCCCCGGGCTAACCCTGAACACGGTTTGGATGTGCTCACATCACACAATGGAACCGCGCGGTTTGGATGGACGAGGAAGATGCCATTACGCATGAGCAGGGGTTAAGGCTGTGAGGGTTACAGCCTTAAAACATTTATAATAAATACTTTTCACTACTTTGCGGATTTCACTTATTGCGGGTTGTTTTTGGGACGTAACCCCCGCAGTAAACGAGGGTTCACTGTAGATTGAATTAGCGTGCACATTTGCGTAATGTAACATGCAACTATTTTTGCTTAAAGTTGAAATACAAAGATTTAACTCACCAGTTTGCGTGGAGGTTTGAGGAAAAGTACTCCCTATGGACTGTAGACTGAAACAAACATGTCCAATCCCAGGCAAAACCACCAAAAACGACTTGTCTTAATTTTTTCTGACAAACAAGTCCAGACGTCTCTTCGGTTCCAGTGCCGGGAAAAATATGGGAGGGGCAACAAAAACTTAAAAATAGTGAAAGTGCTTTCAACTAAACATAATCAGTAAACATCAAATTTACTTTTATTATTTGAGTGTTGAGTTTAAAACTTATTCTCTTATAAATAATTGAACTTAAACTATTTATTAGAATAAACTTAAAATAGAAAGGACCATGTTAAATGTATTCATTTTAGTGCATCACATGCAAAACAATATAGGTTAAGTGCAAAAAGCTTCCACCAATGAGTTCTGTCTGACACAGTTATATGATTTTAGTTTTACAAAGAAAATTAATTACCATCAGTGATTATAGCTAAACCATTTGAATGCAAATAACTTTTGGGATTACAGTGTATAGCAATATTACCAATAGAGGACCCAATAGTTTGACTCACCAGAGAGCGAGACACCAAGAAATAGTCTATCCTGGAGTAGGTTGAGTGAGGATGCGAAAAAAAAGTATAGTCTCTTTCTTGAGGATGAAGAAGTCTCCATATATCTACCAGGCTCAGTTCCTCTGACATCACGTCCACCGCCGCATTTACTGGGTCCTTATTTAATCCAGTACGGGAGGATTTGTCCAACAATACATCCCTGACCCGGTTAAAATCTCCCCCAATTACAATATTTGTATTACCTATAGTCCGCACAATGTTACAGACTTCATGAAAAAACTGTGGCTGAGGAGAATTGGGAGCATATATGCTGACTAATGTCATTTTCCGCCCCTGTAAACATGCATCCAAAACCACCCATCTACCCTCCTGATCTGTATAATGCTTAAAAACCTGAAAATCCAGGTTTCTTCTGATCAATATGACCACCCCTCTTTTTCTAGCAGAAAATGCACTAAAATAAACTTGAGCCACCCAATCTCTTTTAAGTTTTAATGATTCCGCCTCATCAAGATGGGTCTCCTGAATCAGGGCTATGTCTGTCTTTTTCTGCTTCAGGTATGTAAGGATTTTCTTCCTTTTAATAACATTATGACAACCTGCTATATTCCACAACACTATTTTACATAACTCCATAACACCACACGAGCCAAGTTATTGTACAGATTTATCCAGAAGAAAATCCCATATACCCATATAACAAATCTTAAAGCCAGTTACATGAAACAACCCAGTGGTCCAAAAAATAGGTCTATACAGTACAATTGGCACCATAACATCAAAAAGAACAACAAAACAAAACCCAATTAAGAAAAAAGAAGAAAAAAAAAAGAAAACAAAAGAAGAAAGAGAGAGAGAAAAAAAACCCCCAAAATCGTTGGACCGTAGCACTCAAAATTCCCATAATGGCGTCCCCCTCACGCTCCCCCCCCCCTCCCCAGGGTCGGAAGGTGTAACGAAACCCCGATCCAGGAATAAACCACAGAAATAAACTGACCCTTAACTTAGAAATCCTCTTAGTCTACATCACCCGGAATGTTAGCCGAATCCAGGCCGCTCAGAAAGTGCTTAGCCTCTGCTGGGTTGGAAAACTGATGAAGCTGGTTATCCACTGTAAAAGTCATAACAGCCGGGAAGCGAAGGGAATAGACAATATTGCGCTGTTGCAGCAGACGACGTACCTCGTCAAACTTTCGGCGTTTTTCTTGTACCTCCTGCGCATAATCCTGGAAAAAACAGACTCTCATGCCTTTCCAAATGATCTGCTTCTTTTTTCTGGCGGCCGCCAGTACGGACATCTTAGCTTTATCCCGTAGGAAGCGAACTATGATGTGTCTCGGTCTGGAATCCGCAGCTGGCATCGGAGGTGCTGGCCCCACCCGATGAATTCTGTCTATTTCGTAGTAATCTCCCATCTCAATGTCCAGAGCCTCAGACAACAGATTCTTCGCACAGTCCTCCAGATTACGACCTTCGGTTCCTTCTTGAATACCCGATATTCTAATATTCTGGCGCCGTGAGAAACCCTCGAGCGCCGTTACTTTTTCCTGCAGCCGCTGGTTCTGTATCTTCAAGTTCTTACTTATTGAGCTAGCTTTAGCCTCTTCGTCCTCCAACCGAGAGATTCTTGTCTCCGTTTCGTCCACCCTCACACCTAGGCTATTCACAGCTTCCTTGAGAGACTCAATTCCACCTTTCACCGCCGTCATGTCTTGCGCTACCTGCTCAAGCAGAGATCTTATAGAAGTCAGCTCGGCCGCCACACCATCTTGGGAGGAGCACCTAGCATCCGCACCATCAGGTGCCTCCGCCATAGTAGTTAGCGAAGTAGCCTGAGTGTTGTGTGTTTTCCCTCGCGGCATAGTCGGGTCGTTACGTGTAAAGTAATGACTCTTCTGACTCCTTCCACAGAATTTGCCAGGGCAGACCCAAAGTAAGACAAATGACCGGCTCTAACTTATTTTTAACAAAATTTAGAGGGAGTGGAGAGCGCAACTCCAACCTATGCTGCCATCTTGGGCGGGCGTGATTTAATAAATTTTCTAATGAAAAGTGTCAGTTTGTGCTCATATTGTGTTGATGCATGGTCAATCATCCAGGCAAGGAAAGCCAAGAAGGTTCATTCTGTTCATCTGGCTATAGTGTTTCCAGTGACTGAAGAAGTCACTTGGATGAGTGAGGAAATGCTTCTCCCAGTGGTTTTCTCTCATATTATTTGAGGCTTTGGCAGGTTTAACATGACTTGTAAATTGTGTTTCAGGTCCTGATTTAAGGATTGTGATGATTGGAAAAACTGGTGTGGGCAAGAGTGCTTCTGGAAACACCATCCTGGGACGCAAGGATTTCCCATCTCGCCCTTCATCTGAGTCATTGACTGAGGACTGTGAAAAAAGTGTGACACAGTGGGGTAGCAGAGTAATAAGTGTTGTAGACACACCAGGGATCCTGGACACTTTAAAATCAGATGACTTCATCAAAAGAGAAATCATGAGATGTGTCCGCCTCTCCTGTCCCGGTCCTCATGTGTTCCTGTTGGTCATCCAAATCGGCCGATTCACAAGAGAAGAGAAAAACTCAGTGGAAGCCCTGCAGCAGCTGTTTGGCCCCGAGGCAAACAAGTACATGATTGTGCTCTTCAACCGTGGTGGTGATCTTGGAGGCATATCCATAGAGCAGTATGTACGTGACGCTGAACCAGGGCTTAAACGCATCATCGAAAGCTGTGGAAACAGGTACCACGTCTTTGACAACACCAGCAAAGACAGAACGCAGGTGGTGGAGCTGGTCAAGAAGATTGATGACATGATGGCAAGAAACGGGGCCACATGCTACACAGATGTCGTAAAGAGGTGAAGGCAGGATGCATGTTGGAGAAAATAATGATGAATTTGTTGGTCCATTGATGCAACATATCTGAATGTTTCTTTATATTCTTAGAAGAGAGTAACAAAACATAACTGATGTGTGACAGTTTCTGAGTGAAAATACAAAATAAATCTAAAAAGGTTTTTAGAAAAAAATACAGTATGGAAAAGCATGCAAGAAATACACAATTAAATAAATAAAATAGTATGTCGACTGTAAGAAATGCAATTACAAGTAGGCAATTAAAAAGTTTAAAGCTATGAGCTTACAATCAAAGAAAAAAAATTAAAATTACTTCTAAGAACAAAGCTGGTTCAATATTTTAATATTTAGGGTTTAACCTTTAATTCCTACTTTAAACCCCTGGACAGATAATCATGTAAAATAATAACATTACTCAGGTTCAAGGTCCAAATATTCAGGCAAATCGGATACTGTTTATCATTTCCTTCAACTCTGGAGCAATAAAAGCTGTGTAGCATCTGTAGATTGCTCGCTGTATTATATGGATGTTGTGGAATTACAGGGATTATTTTACATAACCATCATCTTATCATTGCATTTATTATCATTTCATCAAAGTGTTTATTGAAGCTGCTGGCATTATGTTATAATTTATATTATAGGGGTTATCATAATCAAATATTAACATGTTTATTACAGGTGCAGTTATAACTACTTTAAAATGATTGAGTTAAATATATATATATCATAACTCATATGCTGAGTATATTGTTACAGTAAAATAGTAGCTGAGCAAAGGCCTGAATGTATTCAGCTTCTTGTGGTATTTGAGTTTGCCTAGTTACAGGTGACAGAAGGATGTCCAGCCCATGGTGACCTCAAAGGCCTTAGATCATCACCATATTCTTAAGAGGATGCCAGAAAGAGGAACCTCTATGTTGCAGTTAATTCTTAAAATACATGAATGTTCTGTACATGCAAATTATTTGCTTGTAAACGCAAGAAGGGGCGTTACAATACCCTGATGTTATAAAAGCAATCTAGAGTGTATTTTGGGTAGAGATGTACAACTGCTTTGCAGTTTGCACCTCTCCACGCTGCGTGCATTCATTAAAATCAATTGTTTGAACGGCCTTTTCTGGACTATCATTGTTTTACTCTCATCCTCAATTTCGGACCCGTAACAATGTATATTGCCATTAATGCAATCGATAATGTGTCAGTAATGGACCTGTAAATGTGCATCTCACAGATGCTTTAACATTCATCTCTTTACCCTTTGCAGTGACAACAGTGAATATAAAACATGCCTTAATTTCCACCCCATAAGCAATAGCTTTACTGGTATGTATAATACATTTTCTCATGAAAAGTGTCAATATGTGCTCATATGCTCTGAGGCTTTTACAGGTTTAACACGAGTAAATTGTGTTTCAGGTCCTGATTTGAGGATTGTGATGATTGGACGATATGGTGTGGGCAAGAGTGCTGTTGGGAACACCATCCTGGGATATAAGCGTTTCAGATCTTGTCCTTTATCTGCATCAGTGACTGAGTTCTGTCAAAAAGCTTGGGTACAGTGGGGAAAGAGAATAGTTAGTGTTGTAGACACACCAGGGATCCTGGACACTTCAAAATCAGATGAGTTCATCAAAAGAGAAATTGTGAAATGTGTTGAAATCTCCTCTCCCGGTCCTCATGTGTTCCTGTTGGTCATCCAAATTGGCCGATTCACAAGAGAAGAGAAAAACTCAGTGGAAGCCCTGCAGGAGCTGTTTGGCCCCGAGGCAAACAAGTACATGATTGTGCTCTTCACCCGTGGTGGTGATCTTGGAGGCGTATCCATAGAGCAGTATGTACGTGAACACAGCGCAGATCTTCGCTGCATCATCCAAAGCTGTGGAAACAGGTTCCACGTCTTTGACAACACCAGCAGTGACAGAACGCAGGTGGTGGAGCTGGTCAAGAAGATTGATGGCATGATGGCAAGAAACGGGGCCACATGCTACACAAACACCCTGTTTATAGACAACATTCCATTGTCTAAAAGATTAGATTACTGTTGGATTACATGATCCAAAACAGAATTAATTTACTCTGAATATGTCTGTGAAGGTTCTCAGTCATCCAGGTCATCGTAGTCAAAGGAATTTGCAAAGAAAAGCGTCTGGACGTCCAGACGCTTTTCTTTGCAAATTCCTTTACTCTGAATATCACAGCTCCTGTACCCATACATGGAAACATGAAAACTGTGAAAAAAAGTCCCTGTATTTTAGTGATTGTCAGTCCCAGCTGTGTGGCACAATCAGTTATTAGGTTTAGAGACTAATTACATTGTCACACAAAGTGAAATTATCTTTTAAAAACTGTATTTTATATTTACTCTGGTTACCTTTGTAATATTAAAATGTGTTTGATCATTGAAACATGTAACAAATATGCAAAAAGAGAACACATTAGGGAAGCAAAAATGTTTTCACACCAGTGATTCAGTCAAGACAAGCAAGGCTTTGTCTAAAAATCTAAAATCTAAAAACAGATATAAAACATACTGAAGTAAAGCTATCTCTCTGCTTTCATCTCAGATAGGAATGTCAATAAAGCTCCTCAGCTCTCAGTTAATATATCTATCCAGCTTCTACATTGTGTTCACTGTCAGCTATTGTCGCACAATAATTTTGCTTTGGAGACAAAATGGAAAGTCATGAGATCTTTAACAAACTATGTTAATAATTTGATTGGACATTCGAGTGAGACTGCTCCTCATAACAAGTGTATAAGTATAATATGCCTTACCACACTACAGACTGTTTGTTGTCACTTTTAGGACACCTGAACGTCACCCTTGACAATCCCAGAATACTCTTCTTTCTTTTGTCACCTGCTCTCACCCATGCAATCTGAATCTTTCTTTTCTTGACCAGTCATTGTGGACACACCCCTGGCCACACCCTCAGGCCTAGATCTATGTTTATTCCATAAATGTTGCCAAGAAGAAATTTACAGCATTGAGAAAGTGACCACATCTTCAAAAAACTGAGGATGTGGTCCCTGCTATTGAAATGCAATCAGCTAGCCACTACTAATTATTGTGCTACATTAAATGCAGAATGATGAGAGGACAGCATCTGTCAGTGAGCATGATTTATATAAGAATTATACAATGACATACATTTTTTGCCCACTCGTCATCTCTGCATGTGGCCATCTTTAACCTATAAACACATCAGAGAACAGTTTCAGTTAAAAGAACAGAGTCAGTCAGGGTCAGGGCATCATATCACTTCTTTAGATATTTCACTGTAGCTCAACATTGTTTTCTTATGGATTATTCAGAACTGATTGTCCTTAAATCAATATCAGTAAATCAAAAGAAAAAGATTATGGGACGGACTTAGTAGTAGCCAAAGGCCCTAATGAAGAGGGAGGAAAAGAAACAGTACACATCAGCTTCACACGTGTGGTCGAAACAAACCCCTGAACAAACAAAATACCTGTCTTTCTTATTCTCATTTAAAATGTCTCGCTTTTAATAAATAATTATCTGAATCCTACAACCAAAGTTTTCATCTGATGTAAAATGTATAGAAGTCCATTACTGTTTAAAGGAACGATTAATTCATATTTATACCCTAGTAAGCTATAGTGCTTTTTCCTTTGGGAAGCTACCATCTGTGCAGTCTGCAATTCTGTTGATGAAAGATGTTGAATCGATTTAATTATTATAGAAAAATAATTGGTTTCTGTGCATTTGTTTTACACATACATTAAATTAAAGTCGATTACATCTATTAAGCATCATAAGGCGGAGGGTGGGGGGTGGTTCCCTATTTTTTTGGGTGGGAGTTGGCAACCCTATTAATTAGGTTGTTTAATATTTCAACTAAATACTGTTTAGAATACCAGAATAGGGAGGATGGTGTAGGTTTAAGTTTATTAGATTGATAGATATATACCAACAAGACGGTGCACATCACTGTCACAATAGCGTTTGTTTTCATTCAAAGGCTTTATGGCTTTTCGTATAGCTACCTGGTGGGCCGGACTCTAGTCAAAATGCTCAGGCTGATTATTTTTTCAAGGATTCAAGGAGCTTTATTTGTCATTCGCATCACATATTAACATGAGGTGGAACGAAATTATGTACACACGGTCCGGAGTGAAAAAAACAAACAAAAAATAATTAAGAAACAGAACTTTTTCCTTAAAGTTATAATAAATAGTTGGGTTTGTTTTTTGTTTTTTGTTTTTTAACAAACAGAAATGACAAGTAATAAGACAATACAATAAATAATAATATAACTAGAGTGCAACAACCTGAGTACCAGTATGGAGTATGGGTATGGAGTGTGGGTATAAATATAGGTGTAAATAAATATTTTAGCAGCAAAGGGCATGATGACCAGCATTGATAAAGTGACAGTGTCAGTAAGTGTCAGCAGTGATTAAGGTGCTACAACAACAGTTCTTGTCTATTATGCACTGAGAAGTCTCACAGCTTCTGGAATGAAGCTGTTTCTCAGTCTGCTGGTTTTGCATTTAATGCTCCTCAGCCTCCTTCCTGAGGGGAGCGGGACAAAGAGTGGGTGTGCTGGGTGAGTGGGGTCCTTCATGATACAGGTGGCCCTCTTCCTGCATCTGGAGGTGTATATGTCTGTGATGGTTGGGAGGCTGCCTCCGACAACTCTCTGTGCAGCCTTCACCACCCTCTGTAGAGCTTTCCTCTCTGCCACAGTGCAGTTTCTGTGCCACACGTTGATGCCAGACCATAGAACACTCTCCACCGCACATCTGTAGAAGGAGATGAGGACTGAGCTCTCCATTCCCGCATGCTTCACCCTCCTCAGGAAGTAGAGCCTCTGGTGAGCCTTCCTGATCAGGCTGGAAGTGTTGTTTTTCCAGGTGAGGTTGCTATCCAGGTACATATCCAGGTACTTGTAGCTGGGTACAACTTTGACTGCAGATCCTCCACCGTGCAGGGGTGTGTGTGTGTGTCTTCCCCTCCTGAAGTCCACAATCATCTCCTTACTCTTCTTCTCACTTAAGCAGAGATTGTTTTTCCTGCACCAGTCCTCCAAGTGTTACACCTCCTTCCTGTAGCCGGTCTCATCATTGTTTGTGATGCATCCAACCACAGATGTGTCGTCCGCAAACTTTACAATATCACAGCCTGGATGGTTGGGTGAGCAGTCATATGTAAGCAGCGTGAACAGGAGGGGACTTAGCACACAGCCCTGGGGGGAGCCAGTGCTGAGGACTATGGAAGATGAGGAGACGTTGTGGATCTTCACAGACTGCGGTCTGTTGGTCAGGAAGTCCAGGACACAGTTACAAAGAGAGGAGCTCAGTCCCCAAAACAGTAATTTGTCAACCAGTAGGGTTATGTTAGGGTCCTCAAAGTGGGCGTAGAACCGGTTGAGAGCCTCAGGCAGAGAAGGGTCCCTGGGGCATTGTGCATCTCTGGTTTTGTAGTCAGTGATGCACTTGATACCCCTCCACATACTGCGTGGGTCCTGGGAAGAAAGATGACCCTGAATCTTCCGTGCGTATGTGGCTTTGGCTCTCTTTACACCTGCAGTCAGTTCGAGTCCAGCCCTGCTTCTTATGTGTAGTTTTTACATGCTTACATATATACACGCAGTTATTGTACCCCCATTTAGAAAGATAGAGACATCAGAGTGATCTTCGGACGTGGCTTCTACAGTCAACACAGACGCTCTCACAAACAAATCCCGACGTCGGTTTTGAATAAATCTATTTTTTTAACTTTAAATGAAATTAATTAATTATTTTTTTAAAATTAAAGTTATGCATGCATTTTGTCCAATCCTAAATTGTGAGTCTACACAACAACCAAAATAACGTTTCAACGAGTTGGGTTCACTGTGAATAACCCTTCCTGTCTTGGAGGAGGGGTGTCTGAGCGTTGCTCAGGTGCTTCTGGTTCTAAGACAACAATTTTCATTTCGACCTGGGGCCCGTTCTTCGTACCTCGCTAAGTAAGTTAGCCGGATTTGAATGTTGACGATTTCGCGTGATCTTGGATCGTTCGGTTCTCCGAAGCTCATCTGGGACTTGCTGTCATAGCAACAGATCCGTAAGCGTAAACCTGCTCGGGAGCAGGTTTACTTTATGTAAACAGGATTAGATCGCGGCCACTCAGGTATGTCCGCTGCAGTTATATGAAAGCAAGAGCGATATTTCGCCACTGTTTTACCATAAATAAATATTAGCAATGTAACTAAAGATAATGCAGCATTTGATTCTTTTATTGATTTCATACAGATACATACAGGTCATTTCCGAAAAAAAGGGAAATGTACTATTAATCATCCTATTACATGTAGTAGATCATGTCAGATGTAATTCATATTTTAGAGTAGTAATAGTAAATTACTACGTGCAATCAAGATGAGAGACCACGACTATAAAAGCGAAGGTGGATTTGGGAAGTCTGTCGCAGCCATGTCCTGTCCGTTTGTACGCGAGCAAGGAAGGTGCAAGATTGATAAGGAGAGTTTACAGAATTTAGCGTATATTGCGGGATAGACAGGATCCTTCAGCTCAGCGCGACAGTGTGCTCATAGAGAGATATCGATTCTCCCGTGAGGGTATTATTTACTTTCTCTCTCTCTCTCTCTCTCTCTCTCCCTATATATATATATATATATATATATATATATATATATATATATATATATATATACTTACTGTACTGTATATACTTACTCCCGACTTACTGTGCATGCTTCAGTCACCCCTTGCATGGGAACAGGTAAAAGTGATGGAGTGTTATGTCAAACTACACACAAAAAAACCCACAATGTCAATAAATGTCACAGTACAAAAAGGGGTGTGACGAGGGGGTGCAGGACCACCACCTGTCTTTATTTGCTCTGCCCTTTTCTTGGTTGCTGTTATAAACAAACAAACAGATTATTCCAGGGTCTCTTGTCATAGACTAAAAGCAATATAAGTGATAAATATTACCATTCTGTGGAATATTCTTATATTTCACTTTTACTTGTTCCCATGTTCTAGTGGGTCCTGTTGTGGCTCTAATGTGAAAGAGGATATGATGTAATATAATATAATGTGGTATAATATAATATCACATGATATAATGTAATATCATGGATCACTTACGAGTTTAATTTGTCAGCAACTTTCTGCCAGCCCTCTCTCCTTGCTTTTGCAGCCTTTGCAGTGTTCCCCTGCGTTTTAATTAAACTCTGAAACTCCTGATATCCCTCAATCAAGAGTTCTTGGTCTGCTGCCGTGATATACTGAGCGCGCTCCTTCGACATCTTCGCCGACCAATCACAGGGTTGCCGATCAATGTTTCTACTATTGATGCGTAGCCCCTTTTAAGCCACCCAGTGATCTCAGATTACTTCATCCAGCTATACTAATCGTCAACAACAGGTGTGTTCGGGGAACCGGATTAGCGAGCTCAAAGTTAGCGCGATGATTTGATCTTGGATGTGTCATTTGATCTTGGATGTAGTAAGCGAGGTACGAAGAACAGGCCCCAGGTGTACAAGATCTAGCCGGCTGTTGGACAGTCAAAAAACAGTCAAAAAAACCTTATAAATAATAGATAAAATATATATGTTCTCAAGTCAAAGTTAACAGAACACGAAGTGCTCACTGACTCTTCCGTTATGACATTGTTTGGCACACCCTTTTTAAACTGAACGTGAAAGAACATTTAAAGCAAATAATTTCTGCTCACAGTGGGTATTTGTTTACAAGACAACAAATCTCAGGACATGCCATTTTGGACCCGTTTATGAACACGTACTGAGGAGGCTTTTACACGTTTCTATTTCGTTTGTTCTCCAATTGAAGCTGCCAACTGTGTCTTTTATCTTTTTACTTCAAACCTGTTATTTATTTATTTTCAGAGGTACCTGGTTCTTAAACTTTCTCGATTATAAACGCTAGTGCTGGGATTGCATGTTTGCTTTCCAAAACCATTGGTGCTCCCTTGTGAGAATAATTTGCAGCTCAAGGAAGCAAACGAAAACATCACCGACCTTAAAGACTATATCCAAAAACTCTCTGATGAGCTGCGGTCAGCGTTTACATTACTGATAGGGTTACCAACTGTCCCTTAAAAAACGGAATCGTCCCGTATTTAGAAACAAAAGTACACGTCCCGTATTGAGCTAATAAGGGACGCACTTTGTCCAGTAATACAGTGAGAATCAAAAGTAGTCTATAACTTTTAATGGAATTAACTCTTTGTTTGAAAACATAATTCAGCCCCTCTCCTGGGGCCCGTTCTTCGTACCTCGCTTACTACATCCAAGATCAAATGACACATCCAAGATCAAATCATCGCGCTAACTTTGAGCTCGCTAATCCGGTTCTCCGAACACACCTGTTGTTGACGATTAGTATAGCTGGATGAAGTAATCTGAGATCACTGGGTGGCTTAAAAGGAGCTACGCATCGATAGTAGAAACATTGATCGGCAACCCTGTGATTGGTCGGCGAAGATGTCGAAGGAGCGCGCTCAGTATTTCACGGCAGCAGAGCAAGAACTCTTGATTGAGGGATTTCAGGAGTTTCAGAGTTTAATTAAAACGCAGGGGAACACTGCAAAGGCTGCAAAAGCAAGGAGAGAGGGCTGGCAGAAAGTTGCTGACAAATTAAACTCGTAAGTAATTTATTATATTATATTACATTATATCCTCTTTCACATTAGAGCCACAACAGAACCCACTAGAACATGGGAAAAAGTAAAAGTGAAATATAAGAATATTCCACAGAATGGTAATATTTATCACTTATATTGCTTTTAGTCTCTTGAAAAGAGACCCTGAAATAATCTGTTTGTTTGTTTATAACAGCAACCAAGAAAAGGGCAGAGCAAATAAAGACAGGTGGTGGTCCTGCACCCCCTCGTCACACCCCTTTTTGTACTGTGACATTTATTGACATTGTGGGTTTTTTTGTGTGTAGTTTGACATAACACTCCATCACTTTTACCTGTTCCCATGCAAGGGGTGACTGAAGCATGCACAGTAAGTCGGGAGTAAGTATATACAGTACAGTAAGTATATATATATATATATATAAATATATATATATATGTATATATATATATATATATATATATATATATATATATATATATAGACATATATATATATATATATCTAGAGAGAGAGAGAGAGAGAGAGAGAAAGTAAATAATACCCTCACGGGAGAATCGATATCTCTCTATGAGCACACTGTCGCACTGAGCTAAAGGATCCTGTCTATCCCGCAATATACGCTAAATTCTGTAAACTCTCCTTATCAATCTTGCACCTTCCTTGCTCGCGTACAAACGGACAGGACATGGCTGCGACAGACTTCCCAAATCCACCTTCGCTTTTATAGCCGTGGTCTCCCATCTTGATTGCACGTAGTAATTTACTATTACTACTCTAAAATATGAATTACATCTGACATGATCTACTACATGTAATAGAATGATTAATAGTACATTTCCCTTTTTTTCGGAAATGACCTGTATGTATCTGTATGAAATCAATAAAAGAATCAAATACTGCATTATCTTTAGTTACATTGATAATATTTATTTATGGTAAAACAGTGGCGACATATCGCTCTTGCTTTCATATAACTGCAGCGGACATACCTGAGAGGCCGCGATCTAATCCTGTTTACATAAAGTAAACCTGCTCCCGAGCAGGTTTACGCTTACGGATCTGTTGCTATGACAGCAAGTCCCAGATGAGCTTCGGAGAACCGAACGATCCAAGATCATGCGAAATCGTCAACATTCAAATCCGGCTAACTTACTTAGCGAGTCAAAGGAGCTTGGAAAGAAAGGCGTCTGGACTTCTTTAAGTTGCTTGAAGACGTTTCACCTCTCATCCGAGAAGCTTCTTCAGTTCTAAGGTCAAATGGCCGAGAGTCCCAGATTTAAACCCAGTGGGAGTATCCCCCCAAGGAGGGACAAAGGACCCCCTGGTGATCCTCTAATCACATGCGCCAAGGTGTGAAAGCGGGTGTGGTACCTAATCAGCCAGGGTTTCGGGTGAGCCCATTGTGAAACCTGGCCCCACCTTGTCATGTGAATTCCTGAGGTCAGATGGCCCAGGATGTGAGTGGGCATTAAGGCGTCTGGGGAGGGAACTCAAAACTGGATTATAGATGGCAGACAGTTGGTGTCGTAAACCACCGCCTCTGTTCAAAGATGGTCGCTCACCGTGGACATAGATGGCCTCTTTCACTCCTCTTTCAAACCATCTGTCCTCTCTGTCCAAAATGTGAACATTGGCATCCTCGAAAGAGTGACCTTTATCCTTAAGATGCAGGTGGACTGCTGAGTCTCGTCCTGTGGAGGTGGCTCTTCTATGTTGTGCCATGCGCTTGTGAAGTGGCTGTTTGGTCTCTCCAATGTAGAGGTCTGGGCATTCCTCGCTGCACTGTACAGCATACACCACGTTGTTCAGTCTGTGTTTTGGAGTTTTGTCTTTCGGGTGAACCGGTTTCTGTCTGAGTGTGTTGCTGGGTCTGAAGTACACTGGGATGTCGTGCTTGGAGAAAACTCTCCTGAGTTTCTCTGATACACCGGCTACATAGGGGATGACAACGTTGTTGCGTCTGTCTTTCTTATCCTCCCTCGCTGGTGTCTGATCTTCTTTTCTGTGGCTCTTTGCTGACTTTATGAACGCCCAGTTAGGATAACCACATGTTTTCAGTGCTTCCTTTACATGTGTGTGTTCCTTCTTTTTCCCTTCAGGCTTGGAGGGAACATGAGTTCGGTGACTATTACTCCAAGTTTATGTTCCAGAGGGTGATGGGACTCAAAGAGGAGGTACTGGTCTGTGTGTGTGGGCTTCCGGTAAACTTCAATGTTGAGGTTGCCATTCTCTTCAATGTGCACGGCGCAGTCCAGGAAAGGCAAACAGTTATCCTTAGTGTCTTCCCTGGTGAACTTGATGTTTTTATCCACGGCGTTAATGTGCGCAGTGAAGGATTCCACTTCTTGTGTCTTGATTTTGACCCAGGTGTCATCTACATATCTGTACCAGTGGCTGGGTACTCTCCCTTTGAAAGAGCCAAGAGCCTTTCTTTCCACTTCCTCCATGTAAAGGTTGGCTACAATAGGTGACACGGGGGAGCCCATGGCACAGCCATGTTTTTGTCTGTGGAAGCCTTCGTTGTATTTGAAGTATGTTGTGGTAAGGCAGAGGTCTAACAGTGTGCAGATCTGATCAACTGTCTGCCATCTATAATCCAGTTTTGAGTTCCCTCCCCAGACGCCTTAACGCCCACTCACATCCTGGGCCATCTGACCTCAGGAATTCACATGACAAGGTGGGGCCAGGTTTCACAATGGGCTCACCCGAAACCTTGGCTGATTAGGTCTCACACCCGCTTTCCTTCCTCCTTTTACTACGATGACCTGGATGACTGAGAATCTTCACAGACATACTTAGCGAGGTACGAAGAACGGGCCCCAGCTTTGTGACCAATGAGCTGACAGCACACTTATGACATTTCGAGTATGACAATTCAGATTACCGCTTATCTCATTGGTCGAGGAAAGGTCGCTTGCGGAGAAAATACCGGAAGACAACAGATGACCACAACAAGAAGCATGGCCAACAGGGAAACAAACGCTGACACTGCGGTGCAAGTCTCGGACGACAGTACACCTAAAGCTGGGCATACACGGCGCGATTTTTTCAATCACGTTATTCAGCTCCTGCTCAAACTGCACGATTGACTCGCAGGGGTTATAAGTTCATAGGTCAAGATGCAGGGTCTCACACTATACCGCCCGATGCTCTGATGCGACCTGAGTGCTCACACTGTGCGTCCATAACATGAAGGTTATAACAGAAAATCTGTCGCTATTGCTAATGAAAAACATTGATCAGGCAGCTGTGATTGAGCAGCAATGTAAATCCATTTACACGGTTGTTGTGGTCGTGATAATTTTGTGAGGCCACATCGAAAAGGCTCGGATGAGCTTTCCAAAGTTCTACAAGTTGTGCCTCCATGCTTGTGTCCAGATCACACGCTGCACGGCCGTGCTGCTCCGTCTTTTTCATCGACATTTACGTATTTGCGCGTGAGCAGTGTGAGTGGCTGCGGTGACACCCTCATGAGCGATTGATGATCGGGAGCTGGTCGTGAGGTGTTAATCGCTTCTCGTTACCCCACGTATACTACACAGTGCACGATGAAGGCCAAAATCTGGCAGATCACCAAAAAGATCGCACAGTGTAAGCCCAGCATTAGAGCAGCAATGTTTGTTCCCCTCAGAAAAAGAAAAAAAGGCTGCAAAAGTACTGGGAGGAATGGGAAAAGGAAAACACCTGGCTGGAAAAGTGCACGACAAGACCTATAAAGCACACTTTTTCCATAGGCATGCTTCTAATGGTGGGCACATGAAGAACATGAGGGGCGTGAAAGCTCGGGGAACCCTTAACCAATTTTTTGTCCACCAGGGGTCCGTTCTTCGTACCTCGCTTACTACATCCAAGATCAAATGACACATCCAAGATCAAATCATCGCGCCAACTTTGAGCTCGCTAATCCGGTTCTCCGAACACACCTGTTGTTGACGATTAGTATAGCTGGATGAAGTAATCTGAGATCACTGGGTGGCTTAAAAGGGGCTACGCATCGATAGTAGAAACATTGATCGGCAACCCTTTGATTGGTCGGCGAAGATGTCGAAGGAGCGCGCTCAGTATTTTTCGGCAGCAGAGCAAGAACTCTTGATTGAGGGATTTCAGGAGTTTCAGAGTTTAATTAAAACGCAAGGGAACACTGCAAAGGCTGCAAAAGCAAGGAGAGAGGGCTGGCAGAAAGTTGCTGACAAATTAAACTCGTAAGTAATTTATTATATTATATTACATTATATCCTCTTTCACATTAGAGCCACAACAGGACCCACTAGAACATGGGAACAAGTAAAAGTGAAATATAAGAATATTAAGAATGGTAATATTTATCACTTATATTGCTTTTAGTCTCTTGAAAAGAGACCCTGAAATAATCTGTTTGTTTATAACAGCAACCAAGAAAAGGGCAGAGCAAATAAAGACAGGTGGCGGTCCTGCACCCCCTCGTCACACCCCGGCTTTTTGTACTGTGACATTTATTGACATTGTGGGTTTTTTGTGTGTAGTTTTACATAACACTCCATCACTTTTACCTGTTCCCATGCAAGGGGTGACTGAAGCATGCACAGTAAGTTGGGAGGTATATATATATATATACATATATATATATAGAGAGAGAGAGAGTGTTAAGTAAATAATACCCTCACGGGAAAATCGATATCTCTCTATGAGCACACCGTCGTGCTGAGCTAAAGGATCCTGTCTATCCCGCAATATACGCTAAATTCTGTAAACTCTCCTTATCAATCTTGCACCTTCCTTGCTCGCGTACAAACGGACAGGACATGGCTGCGACAGACTTCCCAAATCCACCTTCGCTTTTATAGTCGTGGTCTGTCATCTTGATTACACGAAGTAATTTACTATTACTACCCTAAAATATGAATTACATCTGACATGATCTACTACATGTAATAGAATGATTAATAGTACATTTCCCTTTTTTTAGGAAATGACCTGTATGTATCTGTATGAAATCAATAAAAGAATCAAATGCTGCATTATCTTTAGTTACATTGATAATATTTATTTATGGAAAACCAGTGGAGAAATATCGCTGTTGCTTTCGTATAAATAAAGCGGACATACCTGAGTGGCCGCGATCTAATCTTGTTTACATAAAGTAAGCCTGCTCCCAAGCAGGTTTACGCTTACGGATCTGTTGCTATGACAGCAAGTCCCAGATGAGCTTCGGAGAACCGAATGATCCAAGATCACGCGAAATCGTCAACAATCAAATCCGGCTAACTTACTTAGCGAGGTACGAAGAACGGACCCCAGACCACGGCAGAAGCAGATATGGTATGTAAACACTGGTTTGTTTTTTTTTAAACCCTCTGGTTAAGGTTATGGGCATGTGCAGTGAATATCAGCGCTATGTGGCCAGAAGTGTGATAATATAATTTATTTTGTGTAATAAACAACTGCAAGGATAGATGATTACAACAAATAGATGACTAATACATAAAAGTAATACATAGAGGAATAATGATGATAAGTTATGATGCGTAATCATGGGAACAAGTGGGTTTACAAACGGCAGCAGCTGATTAGCATTAAAAAAGCTGAAATAATACCTCAACTGGAGCCAATTGTACTAAATGCACTAAATGTGCACTGTTACAAGAATGTTTTTCGTTCTATTGTTTTCTATTAATTTATATAATTTTAAGTTAAGCAGGACAGAGTTCTTTTAAAGAAAGATTTACTTATATTCTCAAAAGTTAAGCATGTTTTGTTTGTTAAGCATTCTGTTTAAGAAAGAGACCTGTTTTATTGTGTTAATGTTGTCATTTTGAGCTAAAAATAAATGGCTAAATGATCATTTGTTTCCCATATGGTCATATCACAAAGAATATGCATCTTCTTAAATCAACTTCAAGTCAAATGGTTAAAAAAAAATAATTTCACACACAAAAAAAAGAGCTACAAAATTCACCACACTGGCAAGGGTGAAGACAACTGGGTCGCCCGGCCCTGGCCACGAGGTGTCCCTTATTTATTTTTCAGGGAGTTGGCAACCCCACCCGGCAGGTGTGTCGCCGAACGGGGAAAAACGGTTAGACACATGAACAGGTTGGTGGTGTACCTGGGGCTTCTGTTTAGGACTATGCTTCCTCCTCACCGTCACCCAGCCGCCCTCTTTCCCCAGCTGCTTGGGGTCTGCCGGGGAACAGCTAGCGGGGCCTACGCTATCTTCGGCTGCACCAGCTACAGGGGCCTGGCTAGCTACGGGTGAATGAAGGGTGCGAAGCCGAGTCTCCAATTCAGTAATCCTGGCCTCCAGAGCTGCAAATATGCTACATTTGTTACAGGTATCATTACTGCTAAAGGAGGCCGAGGAGTAACTAAACATCTGACACAATGAGCAGGAAAGTGCAGGAGGGACAGGTGAAGTAGCCATGGTGCTAACGAGTCGGCTACGAGCTAAGCTAAGCTAGCGAAACAGTAAAGAGACAGTGAGTGAATACTTTGGCTATAAATTAGGTAGTGAGTACACAGAAAGTGTGCTTCGGATGAAGCACGTGAAGATTATACTATGAGAAAAGAATGTATTTTAAAGTTGTTAATTAAATTGCTATGCAGAAGCTTCATTCACAAATGTCGTTTTCTGAAAACAAAGCCGTCCTTTTTTACTTTTCACAAAGAACTCTGCCTCTTCTTCTCATCTGTAAAATTCATGGACAAAAAACAAGCTCTGGATCTGAATCATATGATTATTGAACTAGATCTGCTGGAAAACCCCTAAGTTATAACTTATTTTATGTCTTTTAATTATCTTTTTTTTTTTGCTTTGATTCTGTTCGGGGTTTGTTTTTATTTTATTTATTTGTTTATTTATTTGTTGCTGTTTGTACTTCCTGTTCATTATCTATCTTCTATATGTTGGAATTCAGCCTGTTCTGATACTATTTTCATGTTGGGAAAATAGAATCTCTGTATATATATATACAGTGGCGGTCCTAGCCTGTTTGGCGCCCTGGGCGAACACTCCCTCTGGCACCACCCCCCCCCCCCCCCACACACACACACACACACACACATACACATATGAAGAGAGAGAGAGTATGCATAGTATGCAAACGGCTACTAAACAGACATAATTTGTCATACAACGAGGACAGGACAAATCAACAATTGACACTGACTAATTACTATTATATTATTGTATATATTGTTTGGAGTTTAGTCTGTTACTGTTACTGTTACTATTTTTACCATTTCTTCTTGGAGGAACTGTAACCCACATAATTTCCTTAGGGATTAAGAAAGTATTCTGATTCTTAATGTTTTAGGATACATGACTTGCCATTATCCAATGACACATCTGCTTACCTGTAGCTTTTGCTCGTTTCTCCTTGTAGGAGCCATAATTAAATGTATTGAATTTTAATGATCACTGGGTTTTCATTTGTTTGGTTGCTATGGTGATGTGTAACGGGAGTCACGTGGGTGGTAGCGGTGACATTAAGAGGGCGTTGTCAGTCTGTCTTTCACTGGTTTGATTTTGACAGAGCAGGGCTGGGTAGCCGTAGTTTTTGTTGACCGCAGCACAACGAGTTTCCCCTTGTTGCATTAGAGATGTGATGTTTAAGGAGTTTGAATCGCGAGCCGATCACATTGCTCTGTAAACTTTTCAAGCACTTTAATAAACAAGCAAGCAATTCCACCTCTCGCATTATTGCGTAAAGTTGACAGCGCGTCAGGCAAATAGGCAGGCTCCATCCCCCGCCTCTAGCGACTGTGGAAGTCGCTACACTCCTCCTCTTCTTTTCTCTTTTTTTTAAACTTTAAAAACGGGTTGTGTGTGAGACTTTAAATCAACAAAATATAAAATATACATTTTAAATTGTTATTGATCCCTTTACCCCGAGTCCTAAAGTGTATATTTATTTTTTTTACTCTTAAATATTTATTGTTCGTTTACTTGCACTGCTGTAACTGGAGCCTCGTCGTCTCGTCTCTCTATATACTGGACTGTATGTAGCGGAGATGACAATAAAGTTTACTTTGACTTCAGCAGCGCGCAGGCGCACCGAGGGCTCTCGCGCTCACTTTTCACGTATAGAATTTTGAAAAAACATCGGTGCAAATTATAGGTCTGTATCATAATGTCTGGTGTTTTCGTTTTGTTGGTTTGTTTTTATTTTGTTTTATTTTGCGAGTTGGTTATTAGACGCTGCTCCAGCTAGCCAGAGAATCCCCCGCCGCCCCGCCCTCTCCT